>NC_053162.1:182012591-182167591 GCF_016835505.1 Polypterus senegalus | reverse complement strand
GTCGAGTTTTGAACGTCCATAACGTCTTACTGTCCACCACACTAGTTGATCCAAGTGTCTGTCGTTCTTTGTGTAAAGAAAAACTTCCTAATGTTTGTGTGAAATTTACCCTTAACAAGTTTCCAGCTGTGTCCTGTGTATATATAACTGTGTATATTCTTAAATATCTGCACCAGTACACTTCTTCTCCACTCCTCAGGCCTCCTGTCACTTTCCAAGTTTCTATTAAACAATCTGGTTAAAAACTGCCATCTCTCCTAAACCCTTCCATGATTCCACAGGTATGTCATCTGGACCAGCGGCTTTTCCATTCTTCATCCGCTTTATCGCTGTCCTTACTTCCTCCTGGCTAATCCGTTGCACTTCCTGATTCACCATCTCCAAATCATCCAACCTTCTCTCTCTCTCATTCTCTTCATTCATCAGTCTCTTTCCATCTGCTCAACACACTATCAATGCATTACATAAGATTAAAAAAATGCCCTAAAGAGTGATAAAATGAAAGGCACTATACCAAAAGAAGAAAGCATGCCATGTTTGTGCAATCTGTTTATACTCTTCATCAATCCATCCATCCACCCATGCCGCCATTTTGTAAACATGCATTAAACTGCCTGTCCAGTTTAGGGTACAGAAGCCAGTGCCTGTCTCAGCAGTATGGGGGCACAAGAAGGAACCAATCAGTTCACTGAAGGACATGGACCATGCAAGCCATTTGAAAAGCCCATTGGTGTGGCCATGAAAGGCACTATATTGTCGAAGCGTATTCCCGTCACTCAAACATACATCCTGTTACTATTGAGCATGTCGTTATCATCAGCGCAGCATAATGGAGGTACGGATACACGCTCCAGCACTGGGAGAAACAGGAAGGGTCCAGCGGCAGACCCCCGGAGCTCGTCAATGGAGTGGAGCTGGGGGAAGCCGCAATTGTTAACAGCCCTTTTGGCCATAGCCATGGAGGACAAAGCCCACTGACGTCACTTCCAACTTTTCTGGCCAGCGGGCTATTTAAAGAACCACGTTGCCGAATGTGTCCATTCATTTACGAGTGGACTAGAAAACGAAGACCACCAAGTTCTGCAAAATAGCAAGCACCTGTGGAGGCCCGATAGGAGAGGCGCACAAAGATGTGCACAATCCACATGAACTCGCTTTGGAACTTGTGTTTTCTGTTCCCCAGTCTTTAGTTTGGTTTAAACACGGTGCTGGCAGGTCCCCAACACGTTATTCTCTGCCACTTGGCCCTTTTTCATTACAGTATACCGCATATTGAGATGGAAAGACTGAGACACACACACCCTAAAGGAGAGTAAAGCTAGAGTGTAGCTCAATAACGGTCACGTTTGTTTAACAAAGAATGATCCACAACCGCACTTTCAGAACAATCACCTTCACACTGCTATGGCCACAGCAAAGTAACGGCTACTACTTAAACTAGCCACATTAATTCCTGCTGTGTTCCTGAAGTCGCATTCTCCCTTCCAGTATTCCCGATCATCTTCCACTGTGCGGTGTCTCTCTAATTGATCCCTCTTTACCTTTGTCGAGCCTTTATTTATACAATACCCAAGGAGCCTCCACCTGCACTCCTAAACCTTCCTGGGCTGATAAAGTGTCACACGAATGTTCCAGGGGTCCATGGAATGCAGAGCTCAGCGTACCTGTGTGACATTTCACTGTCAATCACCCACCTCTCTTGAGGATAATATAATAACTAGCTGCTGCAATATACAGTACACTATATTGCCAAACGTATTGGGACCCCCCCTCTAAGTCATTGAATTCAGGCGTTCCGATCACCTCCATGGCCACAGGTGTATAAACTCAAGAACCTCGGCATGCAGACGGCTTCTACAAACATTTGTGAAAGAATGCGTCGCTCTCTCTCAGGAGCTCGGGGAATTCAAGTGCGGTACCGTGATAGGATGTCACCTGAGCAGTAAGTCCATTCATGACATTTCCTCACTACTAAATATTCCACAGTCGACTGTTAGGGGTATTGTGACAAAGTGGAAGCAATTGGGAACAACAGCAACTCAGCCACCAAGTGGTAGGCCACGTCAAATCAAAGAGCGGGGACAGTGCATGCTGAGGTGGGCAGAAGTCGCCAACTTTCTGTAGAGTCCATAGCTACAGACCTGCAAAAGCTCAGAAGAGCGCATAGAGAGCCTCATGGAATGGGGCCTCCAAGGCCGAGCAGATGCAGCCAAGCCCGATATCACCAAGTGCAATGCAAAGCATCAGATGTGGTGGTGTAAAGCCCACCAGACACCACTGGACACTAGAGCAGTGCAGACGTGTCCTCACTAGTGGCAAATCACGCAGTCCGATGGACGAGTCTGGGTTTGGTGGGACTTGCCTGACTGCACTGTGCCAAGTGGTGGAGGGGGGTTGGTTTTCAGGGGTTACTTCCAGTGAAAGGGACTCTTAATGCTTAAAGCCATTTTAGGAACAAGGAACAGTTTGGGGATGGCAACATGACTGCCCACGCACCAGTGCACAAAGCAAAGTGTGTAAAGAAACGGAGGAGTGAGCTTGGTGTGGCTGCACAGAGACCTGACCTCAACCCAACAGAGCTCCTTCTTGATGACTTCGAGCGGAGACTGCGAGCGAGCGAGCGAGCCTGGCCTTCTCGTCCAACACCAGTTCCTGGCCTCACAAATGCTCTCTTGGTCACAAATTCCCATCAACACACTCCTACACACCAGAAGAGCTGAAACTGATAGAGTTGCAATGGTTGGGTCAACTCCATGTTAAGAATGGGATGTCATTAAAGGACATGGGTGTGTAAAGGCAGGCGTCCCAATACTTTTGTCAATAGAGTGTATACATTGAGTCATTTCGTAAAGATGTCGTCAAGTGTGCTTCACTTGTGCAGTGACCGGTACCGAAAGAGAGATTCAATATGCATGTAGCATGCACTTAAGACACCAGAACGGAGCAGTTTAGTGTTAATCAGGTTAAATTCTAGTAAGTTCAGTATTATCTCTGGACCAGCTCCAGCTGCAAACCAAAATAGTAAATGGAGCCTCCTTGGGGCGCATCCACCTTAATAAAAGAACAAGTGTCTGTGTGTCCTTCCAGTTTTTATGTCTCTGTCATTCCAACACATGAAGCCTCAAGAACATGAACACTGTCATATCACAAAGACGCCGCAAACATTTATAGTAATGCATTTTATTATTACAAATGTTGGTGATGTGCCATCTGTTGGAATGACAAATGCAATCCATTTTATTTCTACATGCATTACAAAATACATTACAATAGATGGTGCACTGACAATGTTAACACTGAGGTGTCTGATGATTACGTAGTGACAGTATGAATTCCTAAAAATCCACCTTGTAGCAGTATACCCTGCAGCAGGGCTGCCACATTAAACGATACTTCCTGAGGCAAGGTACATTGTTTCTGCCCAGTCATCCCAACGTCTAAATATCATTAATAAGCAGGAGATGCTGCACTAAATTTACATGCAATACTGTTTTCTTTCGAAAACAGGGCAAGCAGTCGCGAAAACTGAGGAAAAAAAAAATCAATATATTGAAACACAATGAAATGTATTAGCTTTAAAACAATACAAAGGGCAAAACTGGCATTAAAAACAATACAATGTATAATAGGACTTTGATTTCGCCCATCGGGCGGCACGGTGGCGCAGTGGTAGCGCTGCTGCCTCGCAGTTAGGAGACCCTTAAGGGTTCGCTTTCTGGGTCCTCCCTGCGTGGAGTTTGCATGTTCTCCCCGTGTCTGCGTGGGTTTCCTCCCACAGTCCAAAGACATGCCAGTTAGGTGGATTGGCGATTCTAAATTGGCCCTAGAGTGTGCTTGGTGTTGGCACCCTGCCCAGGATTGGTTCCTGCCTTGTGCCCTGTGTTGGCTGGGATTGGCTCCAGCAGACCCCCGTGACCCTGTGTTCGGATTCAGCAGGTTGGAAAATGGATGGATGGATGGATGGATTTCGCCCATCTTCTAAAACTGCTCATCCAGTGTGGGGGTATGGAGCAACTGAAGCCCATTTCAGCAATCATCAGGTGGGACGCCATTCCAACACAGGGTGAATACACACATTCTCTCTCACACACACACACACATACGGGCCAGTTTAGCAATGCCAGCTCACCAAACCCGCATGTTTTTGCAAAATGAGACTTGGCTGTGTCACTCATCCTGCACGTCGCTACTCTAAATTACCTTGGCTGTCAAACTGTCCTTCAAGCTAAAAAACACACCTGCCCTGTTTAACTAAACACCCGCGGTGTGAACTTAAGAGACTTTTAGCAGACATTGTGCCTGACACCATCAACAGATTCCAGAAATGAACAAATTAATAGCAGTACTCACACTGGCACAGCACAGAAAACACAGACGTGGCAAACGATCAGCACAGCAACAGCAGACTTTGAATACGCTGCTATGAACCCCCCCACTACCCATACACAATGTCTATGGCAATATATAAAAATTAGAAAAGTGAATGCCAATTCATGGACTGACATATGGCTTCTAAATGCTCATGAGCCATTTTAATTCCCAGATGCTTGCTGGCATGGCGAGGCATTGCAAACTGAAGCTTTTAAAATGAAAATATTTCTCAGAATTTCCAATGGCAGTACATAAATCAGGCGCTGGAATTCTTAGGGTTCACATTTGTTTTTTGTATCATTATTTCATAATATTAAAAAAAAATAAGAAAATGCCACCCTTACCTGGGCTGGCGCCCTGCCCAGGGTTTGTTTCCTGCCTTGCGCCCTGTGTTGGCTGGGATTGGCTCCAGCAGACACCCCAAGTGACCCTGTAGTTAGGATATAGTGGGTTGGATAATGGATGGCCACCCTTACCAAAGTGCCATCTAAGGCTCCGTGAATCGGCCAAGCCCAACAGCATGACCCTTTTCCTCCAAATCTTCTTTTACTTTTATCCATCCGTCTCCACTTCAGCCTCCTTTGCTTTCTTTTTCCCATCACTCTTTTGCCCACATATTCATTATGTCTCCTCATCACATGTCCACTTTCCTGTACTTTCTTATTTTTTTCTTTCTTTATCTTTAATGGAGGTTATTAAAAACATATAACATTCCATACAGTCAAGTCGAAACTTAACAAAACTAAATTCAAATCAGCTTTCTTAGACGTTTCTCCCACTTTTGTTGAGCCTCCGATTTGTCCCATTCCTAACTCTGTCCTTTTTTTTTAACTTCACACATCCATCTCGATATTCTCATTTCTGTCGTATCTAATTTCTTCTCCTGTCTAAGCCCCATAGATCACTGCTGGTCAGAAAAGCCTCACCTTTAACCTTCACTTTAATTCTTCAGTCACACAATACTGCTGATACCCTCCTCCAGTTGTTCCATCCACAGGGTTATCTCATTTTCCACCACGGGGCAACCATTGATCCGACATATTTAAACGTCTCCAACTCTTTTCAATGGCTCTCCCTGCAGGCTAACATCTCAATCCTGATCGCCATTAAACCTCATATATTCTGTCTGTATTTATTTTCAGTCCCGTATCTTCCAAAGCCGTTTTCCATTCTTTTCTGGTGTTACATAACACAATGCCAATGCCATGGCCATTGGCCTTTCATCCCACGAGTCATCAAAGAGGTGCAGACTGGGAGCTCGCCTGTTACCCCAGCCCTGCTTCTAAGCCGAGTCCTCGCTCCCTCAGACATATCCTGGTCCATCCTCACACACTTCTCTGGTCCTTCTTATATACTGACGGGACTGGGTGGTCCCGTGGCCTGGAACCCCTGCAGATTTTTTTTTTTTCTCCAGCCGTCTGGAGTTTTTTTCTGTCCACCCTGGCCATCGGACTTTATTCCTTTTCTGTGTTAACTAATGTCGTCTTATTTTAAGTTCTTATTTTGTCTTTTATTTTTCTTTTCTTCATTATGTAAAGCACTTTCTGTATGAACATGTGCTATAGAAATAAATGTTGTTGTTGTACCCCCAGACCTGTCGATGTGTCATAAATAAGCCTTCTCTAAATCATTAAACACCACACAAACTTCTAAATCCTGATCGCCATTAAACCTCATATATCCCATCTTCTGCCTACTACGTCCTCCTAATTCTGTACTCATTTTTCTGTACTGGTTTTCTGTGGTGGCAATCTGTGCCACCCTGACCCGAGCAGGGCACCATGCAGTCCCTACATTGAAGGATTGAAGGCCGGAGGTCCATATCGCCATCATCATCATCATCATCTAATTCTTCCACATGAAGCCATTATGTTAGGTAGAATGTCCAGGGGGGCTGGGTGGTTCTGTGGCCTTTGAACCCCTGCAGATTTTGTTTTTATTTTTGTTTCTTCTCCTACCATCTGGAGTTTTTTTGTTTGTTTGTTTGTTTGTTTGTTTGTTCTGTCTTCCCAGCCACCAGACCTTACTTTATTCTTTGTTATTAAGTACTAGCTGTGTAAGAAGCCTGGAGTCCTAGAAACTACTGAAATCGTCAGAATAAAAACTGAAATGTAGAGATGTCAGGTAATTGAAAGGAACAACTCTGGGCGTCTCTCTCCTAGGAGGTTTCGTTTTGCCGACATGCTGGCATCGCTTGTGCATTAGCAGCTAAGCAAGTTTCCATTTTCTTCAGAGGTGGAGCTCTTTACCCCGACTCCATCTGTCACTTCAGGCAAGTCATACAGACACACACATACACACTTCCACGCATAGACATTTATATGTAAGATTGGCTAATCTTATTTCTATATAAATACTAGGGGGCTCTGCACCCTGCTCGTTTCGCTCGCCAACCCCCATGCGGGCATACACGCCAGCCACTTCTGACAATTTAAACTGATTGTTATTTTCATGGGAATTGTTACATATTGCATAATAGACCTATCTATTTTACATTACACCGAGTGATTAACTACAGTTTAAAAAACAGTAAAACATAATAAACTGAAAGAAAATTATGTTACATGTTGCGTTGGGGTGTTCGTTACGTTCTAAGTTTTCATTCTGTTTGGCTTTGAAATTAACACGCAAATACTTTTTAAACTTACACTTTTACTGTAAAACTTCAGTTAAAACAATATTTGGAATTAACTTTTTGGCGGTATCGCATTGAATTTTGATTCCGTGTTTGGAATTACATCGTGACAACGCAACGGTTACCTGCCCGTGAGTGAATTTCGTTTCTTTCTCTCTAATAAATAAACTGACTTTTTCAAATGTTTGTCTCTGTGATTTGTTAATTGTCATAGTAAAAGCTATTCTCACGGAAAACTGTAAACGTCTTAATACAAATGGCATATCAAGATCTCCTTTGGTGTCTAATGTTAGATGTCCTACATTACCTTTCTTGTCGCCTGTTAATATTTTACATGTTAGAATTGTTTGACCAATTTTGAATCCAGCAAATCTTATCCTATTGCATAGCCCATCACTCAGACATAAATCACACAATAACATTACGATACGTCCTTCTTTCAACAGTAATTCGGCCGGTGGAAGACCAGGTGGTGTTAAACGGTAGTAGATATTCTTCGTGATATTGTAAGTTGATCTTCCGCACCATCACCACCAACTGTTTTCGCAGAGTCTATTGATACGCATTTAACCAATTTACTGTGTAACCGATCGACGATTTCCGCGTTAATACATTTGACTTCATCGTTCCTCAGTCCTAGAATTGCCCGTGTACTCATTTCTTCTGTTGATAACCCTTCGGGATGAAGTTCTTCAACAAGATTTGGCTATAATGCATCTTTTTAAATTGGGAACTTAAAGTGAGGAAACACGTAAAAATGTATAAGAGCTGAGAACGCAGGAACTGTGATGACAAAAGTATTCCCAAGATTGAGAGGCCCGCGGGCGTGGGCCGTGAACCCGAAATGTTGGAGAGGAGGGCGGGACTTAAAGAGAGCTCTTGGCAATAGTCTTGTCTCGTCACAAGATTTTCTTTTATAATAGACAGATACATCTTTTTGTAATCTTTTCTTTCTTCATCTTGTGAAGCACTTTGAGCTACATCATTTGTATGAAAATGTGCGACAGAAATAAATATTAGGCCAGTAAGCTTAACGTACATCACAGGAAAACTAATGGAAAGAATAATTTAGGATAAGATTGAGCAACACATGGCGAGCACAGGAGTCGTACTGAAGAGTCAGCGTGGGCTCGGAAGAGGGAGGTCGTGTTTTACTAACATGCTGGAATTCTATGAGGAGGCAACAAAAGCATATGATCGAAGTGGAGCAGATGATATTATCTATAGGGACGTTTAAAAAGCCTTTGATAAGGTGCCACATGAGAGGGTGGGCATCAAACTAAAACAAGTGGGAGTTCAGGGTGATGTTTTTAGATGGGTGCAGAATTGGCTCAGACACAGGAAGCAGAGGGTGATGAGGGTGTGAGGAACCTCATCAGAATTGACCGATGTTAAGAGTGGTGACCAGCAGGGGGCACTGCTGGGCCGCTTCTATTTTGCATACATATAAATGATTTAGATAGGAATATAAGGAACAAGCTGGTTAAGTTTGCAGATGATACCAAGATAGGTGGATTGGCAGATAATTTGGAATCAGTTATATCAGCACAAGGGTGGCACTGCCTTGCAGTTAGGAGACCCGGGTTCACTTCCAGGGTCCTCCCGGCGTGGAGTTTGCATGTTCTCCCCGTGTCTGCGTGGGCTTCCTCCCACAGTCCAAAGACATGCATGTTAGGTGCATTGGCAATCATAAAATGTCCCTAGTGTGTGTGTGCCCTGTGGTGGGCTGGCACCCTGCCCGGGGTTTGTTTCCTGCCTTGCACCCTGTGTTGGCTGGGATTGGCTCCAGCAGACTCCCGTGACCCTTTGTTAAGATATAGCAGGTTGGATAATGGATGGATGGATGGATGGATATCATCACAGAAGGACTTGGACAGCAGACAGGCTCGGGCAGATTTGTGGCAGATGAAATTTTAATGTCAGTAAATATAAAGAATTACACAGAAGTGAAAATGTGAGGTTTGAATACACAATGGGGGGTCAGACAATCGAGTGTCCACCTTATGAGAAGTATTTAGGAGTCATGGTGGACTCTAAGCTATCGACTTCCCGACAGTGTTCAGAAGCCGTGAAGAAGTCTAACAGAAAGTCAGGTTATATAGCGCCTTGATGTGTGGAGTACAAGTCACAGGAGGTTCTGCTCAGGCTTTATAACACACTGGTGAGGCCTCATCTGGAGTCCTGTGTGCAGTTTGGGTCTCCATAAAGACATAACAGCACTAGAGGTGGTCCAGAGAAGAGCGACTCGGCTGATTCCAGGGCTACAGGAGGTGAGTTATGAGGGAAGATTAAAAGAGCTGAGCCTTTACAGTTTAAGCAAAAGAAGATTAAGAGGAGTTTGAGACCCCTGGTTTAAGCGGACACTCTCAGCGTGTCTGTTAAAGGTTTGCACTGCACGTGTTTAGTTTAAAGCGCAGGTGCCTTTTAGGCTGGCAGGACAGTTGTTATCTGCGAGACTCAGTTTCATATTACAATTGTAGTGTATTTCAATGCCAGTTTAAGGCCGTTTCTGAAAAGATGTACTCGTTTGTTTTGTCCGATGTTCAGAGAATTCACTTTATTGTGCGGCCCGTACAGCAATACGTATTGTGTGTGAGAGAAGCGTGTCGGCTCATGCCTAGTAAGGATATATATGGGCGTTTTTATGGGGGCGGGTGGCAAAAAGCTCTCTTGGAAGGAAGGCCAAAAATGAGCACAGGACAGGATGCCACTCCATCACAGGGCACTGATTACACTATTCAGCTAATCCAACTAAAGGCACTATATAGAAATCTAAAACGGCAGTCACCCCCACCTTCTCCTTAAACCCACATAATTATATTTAGGGTCAAGTGGGGTGGCGAGTTAAAGTCCATCATGCCAGCAGTGGAGTCGAATACCAAACCATTTCTGGAAATTCAGAGACACACTCTCAATTCAGAGTCATGCGTTCAGCTACCCTGCAATTTGTGTAATTAAACCCTTTATTATCCTTATGAAAGGCTCAGTAAAACATAAAAAGAACTTGTTCTAAAGATTGATATGACCCTGAAAGGCACTTTATCAAAAGAAGGGAAGAAGACATCTTTGTGCAGACCGATTACACCTTCCATTCTTTTTCTAAACCCCTTGTCCAGTTCAGGGTAACAGGTCAGTGGTTACCTCAGCAGCATCGGGCACACGGCAGGACCCAAATCTGGCTAGGGCACCAGTCTATCGGAGGACACGGACTATACAAGTCATGTAAGACTGAAAGGCGTTGAAAGGCACTACATACAAAAAGAAACAGATTGGTGGAGAGATTAATTATGACCTCACATTCTTAAACCGGCTTATTCCAGTTCAAGGCAGGGTACTGGCAGCATCGTGTGGGCATTGACCTGGCAGTCCGCACGGTGCCACAAGCCCAAATGGGTCTATTAACAGCTGCTCAGATGGATGTGTCAATGACCAATCGATCGTCCAGCTTGGCCGTCCTTCAGCTGAAGTCTATTAATCACAGCAGGGCCTCTTTGTGATTAATTATTTAAAAAAAATGCATAATTCACAAAGCCGAGGGCTGCGGTGCTTACATCCTGATAAGTAACGAGCAGCGGCTTGTGAAACGCTGGCCAGCCATCCGGCAGCGGGAAACAGGAAGCTCTGCAGCAAAAGCGAAGCCGATGTGCCAATGAGAAGAGCCAAGTCACTGTCAAGCCTCCTGAGCCCAGTAGGCACCATGAGGGCACTGTGGCAAAGAAAAGCATAAAGGCGGGGGGGGGGTCAAAATATGAAGGTTAGCCCAGGCAGAGGCAGTCTGACAAGAGGAAGTGATGAAGCACATGTCAAGGCAACGGGCCAAGCTATGGAAGAATCTCTAAGTGGGCACATTATGCCACATGGCACAGGAGGCAGAAACAGAGAATCAGCTGCTTATGCTCAGGGGTGGATAAGCAAAGGAAAAAAAAATCGGGAGTTGTCTTCCCTCGACTTTCTAGTATACTCAGATATGGGGATGAATGGATATTTGAGGAGTAAACCTCAAGACAAATTCAAATTAATATTATACTGAACAATTATTATAAAAGTAAAGTTGAATAAATCGGACTCAGCAGCTGCATGAATAAAAGGTAAAGCACCACTTTCGGTTAGCGGAAACAGCCCAAAAGTTGATAGACATCTGTGTTTTATACCTCATACTTGTATGCAACATTTGGTTGACTTAAGTGAAAGCGTACTCAGGTTATCGTGTTTACACACACACACACACGCACGGACAGAATTCCAAAAAATGGTATCTTCGGACTCAGGAAGGTCTAAAACTCTTCTACGCGGTGGTGTGCTGAGGAGGCAGCATAAAGAAGAGGGACACCTCACGCCTGGACAAACTGGTGAGGAAGGCAGGCTCTATTGTAGGCACGGAGCTGGACAGTTTGACATCCGTGGCAGAGCGACAGGCGCTGAGCAGACTCCTGTCAGTCATGGAGAATCCAGTGAACAGGATCATCTCCAGACAGAGGAGCAGCTTCAGCGACAGACTGCTGTCACCATCCTGCTCCACTGACAGACTGAGGAGACCCCACACTATGCGACTCGGGGGGTAAACGTTAACATTATACAAAGTTACTGTCTGTCATACTGCATTGTTATCACTCTTTAATTTAATATTGTTCTTATCAGTATGCTGCTGCTGGAGTATGGGAATTTCCCCTTAGGATTAATAAAGTGTCTATCTATCTAAAACGTCGAGATTCATCAAAATCTCAAAATGGAATTTTTGGAGGATTCCAGTACTTTCCCTATACCTCATATAAGAGAAAGTAAAAAGGAAAGCCTCAGTAAGATAAGGCAGCTATAGAGCAATGGGCCGAGATTTAAATCCCACTGCTGCCACCATGAGAGACTCCACTCCAGACAGCACTAAATGGCCAAGATGAAAGTTTCTATACAAGAAAGTGAACCGAATGACTGGCTGTACACATTCAAGAGATCTTGAACTGAATTCAATGGGTTTACAAATGTTATAAAAGGTTACAGGAAGAAATGAATGAAGGAGAGGAGGCTTCGTTACATGCAAATGAGGCACAGCGGGAGGACTATGTGACAGTGCCACGAGGAAAGGCACTATCTGTATAATAAAAACCCGGCGTGGTTTCCATGTCCGTCTCCGGGTCCGCGTTCCTTTTGGCTGTATAGCCGCCCCGTAGAAAAGCCCCAGTCCCTTGCAAGAAACGGACACTCAGCATTCACACAGATTAGCTCAACGACGCGTCTCTGCCGCACAACGAAAGGCAACTGACAGAGAGAGAAGACAGATTACGCCGTGATCACGAAAGAAAGAGGCAAAAGCGTGCCAATGAGACACCCGACGAGAGGTCCTTACGTTTGAGTCCTTCAACTGTGGTCACCCAACGTGCAGCGTAGCGCGCGCCAAGTTGCTAGTATAAAATAATTATATAATTAATAAGTATAAAATGAGCTATATAAAATATTTCTATGAAAGTCACTATATAGAACCCGATTCTATAAACAATGCTGTATAAAATCCATCCATCCAGCCATCCATTGTCTAACCCGCTGAATCTGAATACAGGGTCACGGGGGTCCGCTGGAGCCAATCCCAGCCAACACAGGGCACAAGGCAGGAACCAATCCTGGGCAGGGTGCCAACCCACCGCAGGACACACACAAACACACACACACACCAAGCACACACTAGGGCCAATGCAGAATCGCCAATCCACCTAACCTGCATGTCTTTGGATTGTGGGAGGAAACCCACGCAGACACGGGGAGAACATGCAAACTCCACGCAGGGAGGCTCCGGGAAGCGAACCCGGGTCTCCTAACTGCGAGGCAGCAGCGCTACCACTGCGCCACCGTGCCGCCCCGCTGTATAAAATTATGTTCTAAAAACTTTTCAAAACACACTATATAAAAAAAGTCTGAAAGTCTAAAATAAAAATAATTATAGAAGAGCATTATCTGAAATGACGTACTAGAGTGGAGCATTTGATAAGGTGTCACATGACACGGTGGGCATCAAATTAAATGAAGGGGGAGATCAGGGTGTGGGGTGTTGATGGGTGCAGAATGGGTGATGGTGTGAGGAGCCTCATCAGAATTGGCTGAAGTTAAGTGTGGTGTCCAGCAGGGGGCAGCGCAGGGGCCGCTTCCATTATCTTTCTATACAATACGCTACCGTGGCTGTCCGTTTGCCTGTCCATGATTTTAAATCACCTGTCGCTCGCAAACCGTTTGACCAATTGACCTGAAATTTAGCACACATACACTACGGGACGTCTACTATCCGTTCTCGGGGTGATGATTGACCTCCACGGTTGTTCCTCTTTTTTATTTGTATTTTATTGTAGAATCAACTCTCGGCAGCGGCCAGCAGGGCGGCCGTGTGGCACATGTGTATGGGCGCCGTTCTCATTCCTGCCACCTTTACCGTCACTTCCTCTACCTCTTCATATCTTACATCATTCTTGACACAGATTGAAGACTTAAGTGCCAGCTAAAGTGAAAAATTAAAGAAAAACGTACTAAGTAATCGCAACACAAACACTGACTTAATCAATTTTAACGCGAAAAGATGCCGACGAAAGAAGAGAAGCAGCGGGCTGCTAGGGTGGAGAAATGAAGATCTGCTCAGGAAGAAGCAGGCGCATCAACCTCTGAGCAAATGAATGCTAAACGTACAGAGAAAGAGGATGAAGACAAGGAATGCTCGAGTCGAGGATTCACTGCATATTATCGTTCAGTACGCCATTTAAAACATATTAATGATCTGGATAGGAAATGTAAATAACAAGATGGTTAAGTTTTACAGATGATACCAAGCTGGGTGGACGGGCAGATAATTGCGAATCCATCGGACAGCAGACGGGCTTGGGCAGATCTGTGGACAATGACGTTCAATGTCAGTAAATGTAAAGTGTGACATGTAAGAAGTAAAAATGTGAGGTTTGAATACACAATGGGAGATCTGAAAATCGAAGGTCCACCTCATGAGAAGGATTTAAGAGTCGTAGAGGACTCATCACTGCCAACTACCAGACAGTGTTCAGAAGCCATTCAGGAGGCTAACAGAATGTCAGGTTATATAGCGCCTTGATACACTCTATTGCCAAAAGTATTGGGACGCCTGCCCTTACACACACATCAACTTTCATGACAGCCCATTCTTCATCCATAGGTTTTATCATGGAGTTGGCCCACTCTTTACAGCTCTAACAGCTTCAACTCTTCTCTGAAGGCTTTCCACAAGGTGTAGGAGTGCGTTGATGGGAATTTGTGACCAGGAGAGCATTTGTGAGGTCAGGCACTGATGTTGGACGAGAAGGCCTGGCTCGCTCTCAGTCTCCACTCGAATTCATCCCAAAGGTGAGGTCAAGTTCCTCCACACCAAACTCGCTCCTCCATGTCTTTATACACCTTACTTTGCGCACTGGTGTGTGTGCAGTCATGTTGCCATCCCCAAACTGTCCCCACGAGGTTGGGAGCATGAAATTGTCCAAAATGGCTTTGTATGCTGAAGCATTAAGAGTTCCTTTCACTGGAACTAAGGGGGCCAAGCTCATCCCCTGAAAAACCACCCCACACCATAATCCCCCCTCCACCAAACTTTACACTTGGCACAGTGCAGTCAGGGGAGTCCCGTTCTCCTAGCAACCGCCAAACCCGGACTCGTCCATCGGATTGCGTGATTTGTCACTCCAGAGGACACGTCTGCACTGCTCCAGAGTCCAGTGGTGTCCGATGGGCTTTACACCACTGCATCTGACGCTCGGCCATGGAGACCCCATTCCATGAAGCTGCACTGTTCTTGAGCTTTTGGAGGTCTGTAGCTATGGACTCTGCAGAAAGTTGGCGACTTCTGCACACGCTGTCCCCGCTCTGTGATTTGACGTGGCCGAGTTGCTGCTGATCCCAATGGCTTCCACTTTGTTACAATATCACTAAAAGTTGACCGTGGAATATTAAGTAGCGAGGAAATGTCACGAACGGACTTACTGCTCAGGTGGCATCCTATGACGGTACCACGCTTGAATTCACCAAGCTCCTGAGAGAGAGCGACCCGTTCTTTCACAAATCTTTGTAGAAGCCATCTGCATGTCGAGGTGTTTGATTTTTATACACCTGTGGCCATGGAAGTGATTGGAACACCTGAATTTAATGATTTGGGGGTCCCAATACTTTTGACAATATAGCGTATACAGAGAAGAAGTCACAGGAGGTTCTGCTCAGGCTTTATAACACTCTGGAGTCCTGTGTGCAGTTTTGGTCTCCAGGCTACAAAAAGGACATAACAGCACAAGAGAAGGTCCAGAGAAGAACGACTAGGCTGAGTCCAGGACTACAGGGGATGAGTTATGAGGAAAGATTAAAAGAGCTGAGCTTCTACAGTTTAAGCAAAAGAAGATTAAGAGGTGACATGATTGGATTGAGATTGAGAAGTTTGTTCAGGGTAAATGTCATGCAAACATTAGGAAGTTTATCTTCACACAGACTACCACAGGCACATGAAATAAGTGACCGTGTGATGTAGTGGACCTTAGGGACCATCAGCACTAGACCCTGAAGGTCGCTATATAACACAATGATCAGCAGTAATGCTCAGCAGAAAGCCCCTACACTGTATCTGTGATCACAAACCCAACACACTTTGCTCTTAGATAAGAACGGGCACTAAAAAGGCACTAAAAAACGTCACTTGGCACTTCACACATCACCTTAGAATAAAGCAACCCACACCTCTACGTTCTCCAGGCTTTCAGAATTTGAGAGAGTCCAGCAGAATTCTTTTGGCTAAGGTGAAGTGGCTTTGGCACTAAGGACTCTCAAGAGTGCCCGTTCAGTGCCCACTCGAACCCATCCATGTTTCAAAAAACAATTTCAATCCTGGCTTTCTAAAGTACCTTCGGACTGTATAATGAAGGGCGCTATATACAATGAGGGTCATTAAATCCTGATGAGCACATGCTCGAGGACATCTAGTGGAGACTAACAGATGTGCCCTCAAGCTGAAAACCACGACACGCACGCTTCCATTTACAAATGGTCAATGAGTTGTGAAGCTGAAATGGTGACCCTGGCAACTGGATGGCCATACTGGACCGGACCACTCCCACCCACAGATGCCCAATGGCCTGACTGGTCTGCCCTCCTTTAAGGCATAATAGAGAGTGACTTACTGTACCTTCTGCAGCACTGGCACCGAAACACTTGTCAAAGTCACCAGTAGTGTCCCATCTTATGTGCGCCCTAATAAGGAAACCTCTGGCATCACAGGTCCTGCCCCATTTCTGACACATTTTACTTTGTAAAGTTGAAAGGTGCTATATAATTATTCATTTATTTATAATTATTCATTTATTTATAATTATTCATCCTTTGGCACACACACACACACCCACCTTTCACAAAGTACTCTCCACCTCTTAAATACAGCGATCGGGCTGGCATCCCAGGTTGAGTCAATCAAGTTTCTGACAGCGAAAGGTGCCATATAATACAAGCCGTGCTCTATCGGGCGACTGGATTTGGGGATTACAAAAGAAAAGCAACACTGCCAAGTGTCTGACTCGCCACACGCAGCGCGTAACTTCTCGCTTTCACCCTCAAAGTGGCATTTCAGCCAAAGACAATGGAGATCCCGGGTTACGTTGCAGAGGAATCAGCACTTTTTGTTTGCCATGTCTGCCGTGCCCCGTAATCTGAGATCCGCACTCGCGTAACTCTACAAAGAGATGGATGCTTCTGGCGTGTGAGGTAATAGCAGCCTATACGAGATCAAACGCATCACAGAGTGTAAAATACAGGCTCGGCGTGTTATTAAGTCTACACGCAAATTACACGGCATGCCAAAAGACGACCACAGAGGGGCCACCAGTGAGGCACGGAATCACCCGCTGGTGGAAGTCAACCCTTTCATTGGATGGGCCGTTGCATCCAGAGAGCAGAAGCTGGTAGACCAGGAGGAAGGCCGTCTGATCCAAGCCACTGCCCCAGGCATCACTCTCTCCTACGAGTGGAACTCAGAAACAATGACTTCCATTCAAGTGGTGGGTGAGCCTATAGGGAGTCTGCTTGGTGACCTGGCACAGGGGGTTGCAGGCTCAACCCATCTACACCTACAAGTAAACTTGAAGGTGGTGATCCACCCTGCTCTGGTGTTGTCTCCAGGTCCAAACAAGACTGACAAGTCTTAAACTCATGGTGGCAATCAAGTGGAGGTCGATTCCAAGAGACGTTGATTTTTCCAGTCCAGGCATTCCCAGATGTTCTCAAACAGGATGCCACATTCAGTCCCCGTGGCACAAGCTGTGTGTGCCTCATGCTCCTCCATAAGGTCACTGTCACTGGTGCCTCCAGACTCCTTACCAGACTGTACTCCATTCTGTCAGATGGTAGACCCAGTGCAGAACAACGCATCTTCACCATTAGTGGCCAGGATTTTATCCTACAGTTGGGTCATTCTCCAAAGCTTTGGGCACAAGTGTTGGTTTTCACAAAATCTGCTGCCTCAGTGTTTTTAGATCTTTCTGTCAGATGTTTCTCTGGTGTACTGAAGTAGAATTATGAGCAGTTCAGAAGTTTCAAAGGCTGTTACTGACAATGACATGAAGTTTATATTTGCAGTGTTGGCCCATCTTTCTTTTTCCAGACCTCTGCAATTCGCCCTGGCAGGCTGTCAATCAACTTCTGGGCCCAATCCTGACTGATGGCCGCCACCCATTCATGCTGAATCAGAATCGGTGCGTTTTTGTTTGTCCACCCGCCTCATCACCACGAAGTTCTCAATGGGATTAAAGGTCTGGGGATTTTCCTGGCCATGGAACCCAAATTTTGATGTTTTGCTCCCTGAGCCACTTAGTTGTCACTTTTGCCTTATGGCCCGGTACTCCACCGTGATGGTCACCAAACTGTTTTTGGATGGTGGGGAGAAGCTGCTCTCGGTTGATGTTTTGGTCCCATTCTTTATTCATGGCTGT
This sequence comes from Polypterus senegalus, assembly GCF_016835505.1. Taxonomy (NCBI): domain Eukaryota; kingdom Metazoa; phylum Chordata; class Cladistia; order Polypteriformes; family Polypteridae; genus Polypterus; species Polypterus senegalus. The sequence continues at coordinate 182,149,627 of NC_053162.1, read as the reverse complement.
GTTCTGAGCCCTGCACTACCTTGGCTGAGGAGCAACCCCACGTGACATGAATGGTCTCAGGATGCTTTACTGTTGGCCTGACACAGGACTGATGGTAACGCCGCTCACCGCTCACCACTTTGGATACCCCAAACAATCAGAAAGGGGATTCATCACAGAAAATGACTTGACCCCCAGCAGTCCAATCCCAGAATATCAGTCTGTCCCTGACGGCTTCTTTGCTGTCCTTCAACTTGACACCCACCAGGCCATCCTCCAAAAGTCTTCGCCTCACTCCCACCTGCCTGCTGCCATTCCTGTGCCAGCTCTGCTCTGGTGGTGCCCGCAGCTGAATCCATTTTAGGAAATGCTCTTGGCACTTGCTGGACTTTCTTGGGTGCCCGGACGCCTTCTTCACCTCACTATTGTAACTCAGTCCGCAGGACAGAGTGACCTCCAGCCTTGTCCTCGTCGACACTCTCACCCGTTAACGAGAGGATCACTGAAGTGACGTCAGCAGGTCCTTTGGTGGCAGGGCTGACATGCAACGGTTTGTGGTGATGAAATTCATTTACATGGCAAGGAGGGACTTTGCAATTAATTGTAATTCATCCGATCGCTCGTCAGAACATTCTGGAGTCATCATAAAAACTGAGGCAGCAAACTTTGTGAAAATTCATATTTGTGTCATCCTCTAAACTTTTGGCCATGACTGTACAACTACTGCCCACAAACTCATCACCGCCGAGTGTTTCATCGCCATCCAGTGTGGAATCTCCCAACTTCGTCGGCCCATGAATGAGAACCTGCACTTCCTCATCTCCTCCACTAGGGAGCTAGCGAGCAGGAGAGAACGAGTGAGAAATACAGCGTGAACAGGAAAGCGAGGGAGTGAGAAAAAAAGATAGAAAGTGGTGAAAGGAGGGAGAGTGCGAGAAAGTGAGAAACAGAAGGATTGAGAAAAACAGAGAAAATAGTGACAGAGAGAGAAACTGAAAGAGCCCCACTCTCTGTTTCTCTCTCTTTCACTGTTTTCTCTATTTGTGGAGTGCCCTGGACAGGGTGCCAGTCCATCGCAGGGCAAACACACACACACACACACACCCCAATGACATACTGTGCCACCTAACCTGCATGTCAGTGAACAGCGGGAGGAAAGCAGACCACCTGAAGGAAACCCACACGGCCCCGGGGAGAACGTGCCAACTCCACATAGGAAGGACTCAGAATGTGACCCGCTGGTGTCCTTGCTGCGAGGCAGCGGCACTGCCACTGTGCCACCCGATTATAAAAGTTCCATAAAATGTTGCTTCATTTAACCATTTTTTTAAACATTCACCGAGAAGTCAAGCACAGCAACAGCTTTTATTGGATAACTCAAAAGATTCCAATATGGGAGCCTTTGGGGCGACTTCTTCAGGCAGTTTAGTAATCGATCACTAAAAAAAGGGGAAGCCCCTCGAGTCAAGACGCATCCTTTGTGACGTAAAATGTAAAAGAAATCAAAGAGAGACCCTGGCTGAGGCTTACAGGTGAGGCGGTGAGGAGGCCCAAGATGTGCAATGAGGGGAATCATTGAATGTAAAACTGGGACAAGGCCGGCCACACGGAGGGGAAGCTCAGGGCCGAGCAGTCACACGAGACTTCTGTCCTACCAGTCACCTGAGAGCCAGGAGTCTGAGGGAGGGGAGCCACATAGACGGGGCCGGAGGTCACTTTATTCTTAGTTTTGCTTCTCGTGTGCCGTCTTATGGTTGTCCTTTTTGTACGCCGAGGGAGGAGATTCTTGATTTGCGATTAGTGAAGTTGATTTTCAAAGTCAAACCCTTTCTCTTTCGCTTTCTTTTCATTACTCGCTTTTACTTTTGCTTTTCTCCTTTCGCTGACACACATGGAGGAATGCTTCAGACAAAATGAAATACACTCGTGTTTTAAGTTCTCCCGCGGATAAGTCAGGGCTTGATTTTACCGTATAATTCACAATGTCGCTCGTAGTACTAGGTTGTTGTACCGTGTTAGCCATTATGAATGTAGAGAAAAGCCAAGCAAAATGACACTATAGCCAGATATGAAGACGGTTTGCATCTCTCAGACTGACGCAGACAACCTGACTACAGATCTGCATTTTTTTGAAAAACTCATCACAAACTTCAAAGGACTTTGTTGGACAGTCATCTTATCTAAAGATCTTGACCAGACATTGTTCTTCTATCTCCTGTTAAATTAATCTTAGCCTGAATGAACTTATTAATTTTTTACATTTAAGAGTTTTCATTTAAAGATTTACCATTGTTGTTTCTTGTCCTAGTGTGTGGATATAAACACAGGAAACTTCAGTTTCTGTCTTACATCTCACCTGAAGAAGGGGCCTGAATTGCCTCGAAAGCTGGCATATTGTAATCTTTTTAGTTAGCCAATAAAAGGGGTCAGTTTGCTTGGCTTTTCTCTACATGTCGCTCGTATAAAGTCGAATGCAGAAAACTCACGCTATTGGTCCAAGGGATTACGATACGCTAACACCCGCCCACCTGAGAAAGTAACCAGGTGGCACACGGCCTTTTCCTTTTCTATGTATTGTGCCCATATGCCCACACAGTGATACCCAAACTACTCCAAAGCGACATTTGCACTGATCTCACACCTTTATCGCAAGAGCATCCCTTAGCTACGATCAGAAGAGAATATGTAGCTGGTTTTAAATTAACAGTCGTTGAACTGGCGAAAAGAAATTGGATACTGCGCTGCTGCAACAAAATTCAACGTGTCTGAGAAACTGATGTGAGACTGGAGGAGGCAAAAAAAATAAATAAAATGAAGTGTCGTATTTTTGAACGGGCGTACAAGTCGGCGTCTGATTTTATGATCGATTTTTCGGGTTTCAAGACCCGATTTATATGCGAGTATGTATTTAAACAAATCAATCTATCATGAAGTGTCGCAATACCGGCATGAACTGCGAGTCGATGTGTTGCTCATTTGATGATTTTCTTCATCTGGTGAAATGCAACCCGAGATGGCAGCTGTCATTTCCACTCGTCAAAGCCGAGAGGGCGGGCTCTAGCGAGTGCCACGTTTTGATTGGTGAACCGTCTTCAGTGTGGCCGCAGGCTCCGGTCCCGGAGGGCTTACTGGGGGGCTGCAGGTTTTCATTCGGACCCTTTTCTTAATCGTCGAGCACTTTTTGCTGCTAATTTCCCTTCATTTTAATGGTCTCGTTTTTTTAAGATGCAGTCCCCTTTTTCTTAAAGAGCCCCCAAAAAGAAATGAGGTGTGAAGTCAGTGAGCCACCAGATGACCAGCTGAGTCGGGACCTCAAACCCCAAGCAGCTCCTTCATTAGAAGCCGATTTGCGTTGTTCATTCAACCCGTGCTTTAATTCCGCGGCTCGTTGCGGCTCTCGTTCTGCCACAGCAGACACTTCCATGACGGCTGATTTTTTTTTGAAATGACCAAGTCTAATATTTTTGTCTCATTTTTTAACTGGTTTCTCTTTATCTACTTTTAGGACTTGAGTGGAAATCTGATGACGTTTTAGGTCATATTTATGCAGAAATCTAGAAAATTCTAAAAGGGTTCACAAACTTTCAAGCACCACTGTATAGCGCCTTTTATTCCAAATGCCACCCAAGTACGGCTGCAGGTACACGACAACTGCTTCCATATTCCAACACCCTGGCACTACAGGAGGGTCCATCCAGGTTGCTGCCTTAATCATTGATGGGCATTAAACTGGCCCGCTTGAGACTGAATATAGCGCCTTTCATGGTGCCTACCAACCTGACCAGCTTCACATTCACATTTAAGGTCTTACCGGATTTCACTACTGCAAGTCCGTGCAGGCAAACCGACTCACTTAGGGGGCCACAAAAAAAGTGGGCACCATGAGCCTGCAGCTGTTATGAGTTTATATAGCGCCTTTACGTCTGCAGTAGCGAATGAGCCTGTAACGCTTTGTTTTCATGGAGCACCTTATAGACGTGGGACTGTAACTTCCAGATCTCTAGAAGGTGAACCCTGGCAGGCAAACCGACTCACAAAAAGTGAAACGGATGAGCCTGCAGCCTTACCACTTCATATAGCGCCTTTCATACCAAACGCCACCCCACAGCAGGTTACAGGTCAAGTTCAGTTGCACCCATACTTACATTTATTTATTGTGCTGGACGCCTTTATCCAAAGTGACTTACAACATTGACAATACAATGGGTTCCAATTCTTTTGGTCGTCCAATTGGTGCACAGTCAGATCACATGACCTGCTCGGGGGGGGGCGGTGGTCACACAGTGGGGTCATTGGTGGGATTTGAACTCCACATCCTCAGGGTTTTGAAGTCCACAGCCTTAACCACCACACCCCACTGACAAATCCTGTCAAGGTTGATGAGCACTGAACAGGCCATCTTTTGGCTGTTATATAGCGCCTTGCATAGTAAACCCGATCTCGAAGCACTTTGCAGGTACAGTACAGGAGACTTGTGTGCTGCATTTGCACGAAGGGAGTCCTGAAGACTAAGTGAGCTCCTCGGGATCACCTATAGGATGTCAGGCCGAGAAGTTTCCAGAACGTTCTCACTCGATTATTCATCGTGTGCTTTCAGGTATCCTGGTGACTTTATAGAGCACCTTTCACGATGAATATCACCCAGAGCCCCTCGCAGACCCAGTGCGCTGATTTAGTGTGACAGTAAGTCTGCGGTAGGGAATGAGCCAGTAGCGGTTTGTTTTCGTATAGCGCCTTTTATACTGGGTACCATTCTCAAGACACAAGAACCACCATTGCTATATTCACAATCATGTTAAACGCTGCCATGACACATTTACAGTGGGGACAGAAGAGACCACCTTGTGACTGTATATAGCGCCTTTCATCGTGAACAACAACCTAAAAGCACCTTACAGGTGTGGGACTGTAACTTGCAGATCTCCAGAAGGTGAACCCCGACAGATAAACCGACTCACCCAAAAAGTGAAACGGATGAGCCTGCAGCCTTATGACTTCATATAGCGCCTTTCATACCAAACAGCACCCCGAGGCAGGCTGCGGGTTCAGTCCAACTCTGTTTTCAAATTCCTTCTCCCTGGCAGGTTTCATCACAGTTGCTGCCTGGACCACTGATGAACATTAAACAAGCTACCGTGTGACTTGATATAGCGCCTTGCACAGTGAACACTATCCCAAAGCTCCTTACTGGGCCAGAGAAGTCCTTTCCGCATCTGTTCAAGGGGAGTCCTAGAACATTAAAGGAGCTGCTCGGGGTCCCACAGGACTTCTTGTGACGTATATAGCGCCTTTCATGGCGAGCCCTGGACACGCACAGTGCTGTTCTGTCCACGTTTCTGTAAAAGGCAGGCGTTGCAGCAGTTAGGGCTGAGGATGACCATGTAACCTTTTGGTTTTATATAGCGCCTTTTATATTGCATACCCTCCCCAGGGGCTACCGTTTCCATATCCAACAATGGGTTAAAAATTTCCATCACCAATACACAGTAAAACATCTTGTTATTTTTATAGCGCCTGAGCTGTCGCGGTGAATGCCATCCCAAAGTACTACACTGGCATGGTAACACATTCCCATTGAGCTTGCAAACATGTGATGCTGTATAGCGCCTTTCAGACCTAACCAGTAGAGTCCAGCAGGCTCCTGAATCTTTACCGGGGAACTAAATCTGCCATCTGGTGACTTCATGTAGCGCCTTGCATGCTGAGCACCAAAGCACTTCAAACCACAGTACAATTCTATCCCCTCCTTATTTCTACAAGATGAGTCTTAAAACGTCAAGTGTCCCCTTGAGGGGGACAGAGGGAGTCAGTGGCAGGGGGACAGGTCCACAAGTCTGTTTTGCGTACCCCTCCCATGACACTTTACAGGTACAGGACCCCTGCTTCTGCCTTCTCTGACAGCTAAATTACTTCCATCACAAAGACAAAGTGAAACATCACGGTGGAAAGAAGGAGCCATCTTGTGATTTTTATAGCGCCTTTCACAGTGAACACAAGCACAAGTTTTTCATATTTCGATAAGGAGAGGGCTGCAAGGTTTGGATGCCATATAGCGCCTTTCACACGGCGTGTACTACCGGCTGGGTAAGGGAGACTAAACACCTCCCACAAGGCGTCTGCCTGAATCACTAGTGTGGACCGAGTCTGCCATCTTGTGACTTCATATAGCGCCTTACATCAAGAACATCAAAGCGCTTAAAAGCTCAGTACGGTTATTTCTTCAGCAAGTCGGGCATCAAAAGAAGTTGGCGCTAAGGATAATAAGCCTTCAGCTTTTCTGAGTTTATATAGTGCCTTTCGGGCTGGAGAGTACAGGGGTCCCCACATACTCAGTTAAGCACACGGAGCCACCATGGGAGGCTGCAGCTTCAACCACGTGACTCTGTCTGACTCCTGACTGCTGCCCCCAGTAAAAAGGGTGGCAAAGCCCAAACCAACCGAGATTAGCCAGTAAGCCATAGCTGTCACTTTGTCACTTCCTGTCTATTCCCCAAGGGCATCCAAACTGAAATGTCCCCAGGAGGCCATTCTCAACCACACTGCCAGAGTGACAATTTAAGAATGAAAATGGCTTCTTGCCCTGCCCCTTAGCCAGCTTGTACTGGTGCCCCCTCAACGTTCTGTTAGGAACCTGAGCTCCCATGCTACCCACTAAAACGTTTTATTCATTTGTTGATTTCATGTTCTTCACATGCCACCTTGACTTCAAGGTCACAGCCCTGGCAGCTCTGGACAGAATGCCAGTCTAATGCAGGGCACACTCACTTGTACAGAGCTGCAGGTGTTTGGGATGTGTGAGTGAAAAGGAGCAGGAGAGAACATTTAAAACCCAAGCAGGTGTGCCTAAGCCGTGAGAGGGCAGCACCACCAGACCAACCACTGAGCCACAGTGCCAGCTGAGGATAACTCTGAGCCACTAATGAACCCAATATGCCCATCCTTGGGGTGCCCAGCTCCAAATAGACATACTAGGAGTTTAACCCAGATCCACAGTGACAGCAGCACCAGTAGCGATTGTGCCAACCTAGAATAGCTCAGTCATCAATTAACCCAGTATGCCCATCCTCGGGGTGCCCACCTTTGTTAACATATGAGCTTCACACAAAGAGAATGAACAGTGAACCCTGATCCATTCAGGTGGGAGACATAAGCACAATTAGCTACTGTGCCACTGTGCCAAACAAAGATAACTCAGAGCCACTAATTAACCCAATATGCCCATCCTTGGGGTGCCCAGCTCCAAACAGACAGCAAACATACTAGGAGTTGAACCCAGGTCCACAGAGACAGCAGCACCAGTAGCGATTGTGCCAACCTAGGATAACTCAGAGACACCAATTAACCCAGTATGCCCATCCTCAGGGTGCCCACCTTTGATAACACACAAACAGTGAATCCTGATCCATTCAGGTGGGAGACATAAGCACAATTAGCTACTGTGCCACAGCACCAACCTTTAATAAATTTAGAGCTACTCATTAACCCGATGTGCCCATCTCAAAAATCAGGTCCACAAGCGCCCGCCCATCCTCGAACCCCAAGCTTTGACTGCCGTCTACTTTCTCAATGAAGGCCATCACCTGTCCTGAACCAAAGCCCCCCTCCCCCACCCCCTATCAAGAGGGCGTCTCTATTTTGTGTGAAACCAGAACTTTGATCGCCCACTGACCTGATAAGAGAAGGAAGGACCGAGCGGGTGAGAGCGCATGCGTGAGCGTGTGAAGGCTTCCAGTCCAGGCCTGGTTCCAGCTCTGGGATTGGTTCCCATTCCTTAAGACCCTCCAATTCAGAGAGAGTAGAGGGTGGCAATCAAAGAGGAAAGGTCAGGACGCGGCTTTCCACCGATGACCTTCATATTTGTCGCTCGACATTTTAACTAAGCGGTTCCGTAGAACGGCCAGCTAATTAAACCCGGAGCTCAGTTAACAGGTGAGAGTGAGGATTCGGGTTCAAAGGAAAAGCGGAGCTGCTTGATGAGCAGGGCTGAGGGCCAGACAGATAAAAGGCACAGACGACCTCCAGGTCCAGGTCACCGAACTGGCATCTGTAACACCGTCCACTACTACATAAGCGATGTATTGGACAGGCGCCTGACCTGCGGTGCGACTTAGTGACCCGTTGCGGCACGGGGTGGGTGCACTGCTGGCAGCGCAGGTTCGGGTGAGCAGGCAGACAGAGGGGCAGACAGATCCGTTACATGCATTGACTGGTGGTCCACAGGGGCGTCTCACGCTCGAACACCATGACACGCAGGGTTCAATGGCTTCGGCCGCGTGCGCGCACATGGGTGTAACGGGAGCTTGACGGAGAGAAAACGAGAGCCGAGGCGCTCGAGAGGAGCGGGTACGATTGAAAGGGCAATAAGGGTGAAATCACACCGACCGGCAGTCAGACAAAGAGGCGAGTTCCGCTTATATACGCCGCCATACAAACAGAAACGGGCGCTAAGTGCCACTTACGTAGGTACCCACAGGGCGCACGGGCAGTTTGCTGTAAATAGCATAAACCCCGGTGGCATGGAGTGTCGCTTTATTCCCGGCGCGTTTTGTTATTAATCTTATTATTCTCTTGGAGTCTCCCGCCCCCGGTCACCTCTGTCCATCAGTTTCAGCGACAGCACGCTCACACTTACCTCCAGACAGGAGGCTGGTCAGTCTCTTAGGGGGGGTGGTGTCGTGCCCGTCTTGCACCTCGACAGCCGCGCTTTTCTTTTTTTTTCAGGAACGATGAATTACAGAAATCCAAAGCGAAGGGAGGGGATGAGCCCCGAAATCGGTGCGCTGTATCCGGTGCAGATTCTCCGCAAACGGTTTAATCGTAGAGTAGAAACAACGTCAGAGCTGCAAGTCTCCGAAGTCAAAACCGAAAATAACCCGCACAACAAAATAATAATAATGGAAAAGGCAAAAAAAAATCCCCCGGCCGCTGCGAACAGCTGGGGCCCGACGTCAGGAAGTGTCAGGTAAGCCTAGTTCCGTGACAGGCGCGACTTCCAGCCAATCAGTGCCTCGGTCTTTGGAAATAGGCGGGACTACTAATGCACTGCAGCCAATCGGTAAGGAGTTTGGGTGTGTTCATGCTAATTCAAGCTAAAAGAAGTGCGCAGGTGCCGCTTCCTTTAACCCTTTCGTGGTGCGCGCACGCACACAAACCAGCAACATCTTCCAGACTGAAGCTGAAATCGTGGGATCGTGCAAGTTACTGCAGGATAATCCCGACTGGAGCGCTAAAACGCACAGCAAAGGCGAAGGGAATTCCGCAGCCGATCCCTGAAGCAAAAATGAAGGATATGAAAGACAGGCCACGAGGCGAGCCGGCGGAGGTGCTTAGCTCATCATAAACACGACGAGTCTGCTCACAAACTCAGAGCGCCTGCACCCGAACTGGACGGTCTGGAGACCGGCCTGGCGTCGGAAAGTGGCCGCAGGTGTCCCTTTGCCGTTCAATTGCAGTTGTCAAACCGACCTGTTCAAATGACAGCAGCTGCCGAGCTGTTCCACCTTTTATTACTACAACATAATATCCGATAGGGGCCCACTCTGGGGGTCGCACTGTGCCACCTGTGCACGCTGATTTCATTCAAGGTCGAACGAGTGTGGCGAGCACTAATGGGCACCTCTTCCCCTCGATGAAGGCCAATGTATTAAGAAAAGTGAAGTACGGTGCCAGTTAACCACAGCTGCATGAGCTTGGCAAGGAAAGACCACCATGTACTAGGGGAGTGCCATTCAAATCCAAACAGTAGTGCCAGGACTGGGAACTGAACTCAAGACCATGGGGCCATGAGAGAGCAGCAGCACTCGTCACTGAGCCACAGTGCCAACCAAGGATAAAACTGACAACCCCAATATGTCCTTCCTTGGGGTGCCCACCTTTGCAGACATACAAGCTCCAAATAAGACAACAGGAATGGGAAATGAGCCCAAATAAATAGAGGAATGAGATGGCAGCACCAGTAGCCATTGTGCCAATCTGTGTCACCAGTTAGCCCAATATGTCCATCCTTGTGGTGTCCAACTTTGTGAATATTCTGTATAAACTATAGTAGACAGAGAACAGCCTAGGAGTTGAACCCAGGTGAGAGACAGCAGCAGGATTAAGTACTGTGCCACAGTGCCAACCTATAGTGTCTGCCAAGCAAGTAAATTTAAATATAATAAGTCAGTGTCACCAATTAACACAATATGCTCATCCTTGGCATGACCACCTTTGACAAAGAGATCTTGAACAGCCTAGTAGTTAAACCCAGGTGTGAGATGGCAGCACGACCAGCTATTGTGCCACAGTGCCAACCTATATTGCCTGCCAAGCAAATAAATAACTGAGTGTCACCAGTTAACCTGATATGCTCATCCTTGGTGTGACCACCTTTGAAAAAGAGAGAGTGAACAGCCTAGGGGTTGCACCCAGGTGTGAGACGGCAGCATGACTAGCTACTGTGCCACAGTGCCAACCTGTATTACTTCAGAGTCACCAGCTGGCTCAGTATGACCATCCTTGTGGGTATCCAGCTTTGTGAATATTCTGTATAAACTATAGTAGACAGTGAACAGCCTAGGAGTTGAGAACTGGTGTGAGACAGCAGCACAACTAGCTACTCTGCCACAGTGCCAACCTACAGAGTCTGCCAATCAAATAAATTTAAATATAATAAGTCAGTGTCACCAATTAACCCGATATGCTCATCCTTGGCATGAGCACCTTTGACAAAGAGAGCATAAATAGCCTAGCAGTTGAACCCGGACCCATTTATCTAGGAGGTTTCAGCCCAACCAGCTACTGTGCCACAGTGCCAACCTAAATGAATTAAGAATAACCCAGCCTCATCTTTGGGGTAAGGACATGTAAGCTTCAGACAGACAGTGGGAGTTGATCCTGGACCTATGTATTCCGATTAGCTCACAGTTCTTCTAAATATCACTAGCCTGACATTCACTTATGACTGGCACTGCCACCCATAGGAGCTTACAGATCGTGAGTTGATAGTCTCATTGGCTCAGTATTAGGAGTGCTGAATGATTTGAGGTGTCAGTAGTGGGATTTTCTGTTTCACAGTGCAATACTGTCACAGTTAGACCACCTTGAACTTATAGAGTGCCTTGATTACAATGCTGATATGCTTTCATGAGTAATGCGGGCATCAGTAGGTGAAGTGAAACCCTCAGACCTGTGCCAACATCCAGTTTTTCTGAATGAACTGTTCTCCTTGTGCTTTACAGTCCCACACCACACTGGGGGGCCAAACCTCATCCAGATTCCTCCTGCCTAAGAGGTCTGGCTAAGTGTAGCACCACACAGCAGGCGGGACCCCACTTTGTCCTGGCAGTGTTTCGGGAACACAAGGGCTTTCATTTGCATTCCTTCACTTCTTTGACTTAAGGAACAATGAAGAAATCCCGAGTCACTTGATCCAAAAAACCGATGGGAGGTTTACGTTATGAGCAGCCGGGCTCGTTGAACCTGAAAAATTAGGAAGTGGCTTCCTTCTTGGTGGTGCCATATCTGTCCTTCCATTCAGTTGCAGTGCCTACTTTATTATAGGGTAATGGGGCACCTATCCAGGTCTAAGGGAAAGGCGCTATATAAATAAATGGCACTAACATGATGGCAAAGGGTACAGTCCTACTTACACCCACAGATTCAAACTGAGCCAAGCAAGAGTCAAAATGAAGCCACCAACCACAGAATCACTTGAGAAGACGTAGTGTAGAAAGCCCGACTGGTTCCATCCCATAGTAATGGGCACCTTGGCACATTCACTAGTTGTGTTAGCAAAAAGCCCTGATACTCCACAAACTTGTGGCACTAACGCTTGTGTGCCCAGTGAGCCACTTGAACCGGGATCTTCTAGAATTTGTGCCAGGATCACATCGGGTGATGCTGGACCCTCAACATGGCAGATTTAGTCAAATGGAAATCATTGCCTGTGGACCCCCTTTGGAAAACTGTGTTGAGAAAATGGATGGAAGGACGTAATCAGAAAAGCAGCACCAGACAGTGACAAGAGGTGGCATGGTGGTCTGATGATGAGAAAAGTGGCACCAGAGAGTTGCAAGAAGTGGCATGGTGTTGACCATGGTCAGTGAGAGGTCACAGTTTTGTGTAGACATGGCAGATGTGGACTGTAGAACGAAACGGGGCTTCAACTACTTGATAAGATGTCAGCACAGTGTTAAACTCTGCGTAAGGCGCTATATAAATAAAGGTGGGATGTGGCACAGCAGAGTCGTGGGTTCAAATATCGGTTGCTGGCATGGAGTTGGTTTGTTCTCTTTGGGTTTTAAGGCCACATCTTAATGACATGTTGGTTAGGTGGCTACCCTGCATTGGTGGAGCAGCAGAGTGGCACAGATGTTAGCGCTGCGGCTGTGCCAGTGTTCTGGGTTCATCCTGTTCCACCTGTCCGTGTGGAGTTTGCTTGTTCTCCCTTTGACTGTGAAGAGGTTTCGCTCAAATCCTAAAAGATTTCTGTGCTTTTAAATTGGGGTGGAGGGGCAGCAGGGTGGCTCAGTGGTTAGAGCTGCTACTTCACAGAACATGTGGACTTTTCATGTTCTCCCTGTGTTAGTGCGAGTTAAAAGGGGAGCCCTGTGTGAGTGAGGGTGTGTGAGCCCAGGTGACTTCTATGGTACACTGGTGCCCTGTTAGCTTGTGCCCAGTTCCTTGTTCCAGCCTCCCATAATCCGAAATTGGACCCAGCAGCTTTGAGGATGTCGTGGTATTTTGACATCACCAACTGAATCCAGTTTCAAAATGCTGTGCCAGCACTCTTGACGGTATGGTGGCACAGTGGTAAGGGTCGTCCCTCGGGTTTGATTGTTTGCCCAGCTGCTGTGTGGACTGTATGTATGCATCTGCTTGGCGTTAATCAACTGTTGGGTCAGGGGGCATTTCTTCATTTTTTTTTTTGCAGGAACTGAGTGGACTGGCACCCCGCCCAGAATGCTGCCAGGTTAAAAAATAGGCACTAACCTTGAATCTTGCTGCTGATTAGGACTGCATGGTGGCACAGTGTTTAGGGCTGCCACAGTGCCTTGGGTTGATTTGTGTGTGCAGTTGACATGTTCTCCCTTTGTCTTTACAATGCGGGACTTGGGGAAGTGGCAATTTAAATTGGGGTTGAAGGACAGCATGTGGGCATAGAGTTTATCTCTGCCATCAAAGATCCGGTGCCCACTTGTTCTCCCTGTGTTTGTGTGGGTTAAAAGTCAGTTCCAAAACTGACCTCGTGAGTGACCTCTGTGATGGACTGCTGTCCTGTACCCAGTGCTGCCAGGGTAGGCACCAGCATCCCAAAACCCTAAATTTGATCCAGTGGGTGGACTTTGTCATCCTAGGAATCCCCTTCTTGAGCACTAAACGCTATTGATGGTGTGGTGGCACAGCCCTAATGACCCCCATTCAGTTCTCTGCCCAGCTGTTGTCTGGTCTGCACGTATCCACATGGAGTTTCTCCTTTTCCTTGTGGAGGAACTGGCATGTTGTAGATGAGTGTGCCATGTGGTGGTCTGGAACACCCAGTACTGCTGAGATAAACTCCTGATCAACCACTGGCTGGAAAAATGCATAAAAACTTGAAACGCATGGTGGCACAGTGATTAGCGCTGCTGCTGCTCGACAGATTCCAGCCGGGTTCAAATCCCTGCCTGATGACGGAGTTTTACCTCCCGCATCCCAAAGTCACACACACAAGGATAACTGGAGATTATGTGCTGGCCTGGGGTGGGTGAGCAGGGGCACACCTGAGTGGGCACAGTGATGCCCTGGTGCCCCGTTCTGTCTTGAGTCCAGGAGGCAGTGAACTGGATTGAGTGGGTTTGGAGTATTGATTATTTAATTTCAAGGCTTTAACATTGCTAACTGTGAAAGGCGCTATATAGAGCAGGTGCCAACTTTACTACCACTGCCCAGTGCTGTGGCGGGGTTTGTGGCATTAGCTCAGTCTTTATTTTTAACATCGCCTTCTTTCCAATTAAACAATATTTTATATAGCGCCTTCATGGCTGACACCCCTCTGTTTGTTTTCTTCCCGGTCAGCATTCCAAACATTCAAAGCACCACTGACGGAAATCCGATCCCCCAACATGAGAAGGCCAATTAGGTCACTTGCTGGGGGTCACCGTCCCGCCTGCACTGCTCATCTCCTGTGTCAGAGTGGACGCTATTTCTGGAGTTGAACCTTTGTCATTTAAAGAGACTTCACTCATGCCAGTCATCCAGACACATTCACAAGGCGGGCTTATGGGGAAAACCAGGGGGCGAGACCACCGTCATGACACTGCCAGTGTTAAGCGGCTTGTGGGAATGCAAGGGGGGCAGGGGCAGCGAGCCCAATGGCCAAGGCGCTAGAATCCGCTCTCTTCTGTGGGCTCAGCGCCAGTGCAAGTGCCAAACACACACACACCACCTGTCCTCTACTTGAACTCGCGCCACACAAGACCACAGGAGACAGCGCCAGGTTTGCTGTTGGCAGCTTTTTCTATGCTGCACCATTTAAATCAAATGCTGATTTATATAGCGCCTTACAAGCAACACCATACAAACGCTGGCCGGCAACGCAAGCTGTCACAACACTGAGGCCAGCATTCAGGGTGGTCACACTATGCCCTAATTGGCACTGAGATTTCATACCTCAATTTCTAAACCCAATTCAGGGTCCTAACATCTCACATTGGGGGTGTGGGGGGCAAAGTGGGAACTAACCGTGGATAAGGTGCCAGGTCATCACACAGAGCCACAGGGATGGGATGAGGGAGCTAAACTGGTGTGCCCAGAGGAGGAAAAACCCACATGGGCACAGGGAGAACATGCAGAGTCCACACCGGTAGCAGACAAGCGAGGGTTTGAACCCCTGCTGTGCCACCCTGGCCAGTCCTCACAGCCTTTATGACTCCCGATTACGACAGGCGGTCCGGGCAGGATTTGGATGGATTGGCTCTACTTTCAGAAAAGGAGTCTCAGGATGGCAGTCACTGCCCCTCAAACAAGATGCCCATCCATCTCCCTTTCTCTCCTCCTTTGCCACACCCATTCTGTGGGGGCTCCAAACCCTGTTCATTCCCCCCAATGATCCCAATTTAGGGTACAGATGGATACTTGCCATACTTCAGCCTCCCATGTCTGGTTGGCACTGCTGCCCCACCCATCAGCGATTACATGACAAGCTACAGAGACTGGCACTGTGCCCCCCCAGTGACCAAAGAGAAGTAGGGTCAGCCATTGTCAATCTCTCCTGGCGTGTGCTGAGCAAGTCAGTTGATCCATCTGTCCATCCATTTTTAATCCCGCTAATCCTGGGCAGGGCTGTTGGAATTAATCCGAGCAACTGTTGACCACAACAGGTACACCCCCGGGCACGGGTGCCAGTCAATTGCAGAGCAAACCCATACACAGGCCAGTTTAGGACCACTCCACCGAACTGGCATGACTTTGGAGTGTTTTGTACCCAAACAGAACATGGCAAGAACATTCAGAGCCCCAAACAGAGAGCACCCAGGCAGCAAAACGTCAGTATGCCAGCCCTCACGTTAAAAACTGCAAACAGACGTCTGCAGTGTAAGGCGCTATATCAGTCACTTGGGAAGAAAAGAAAAAGAATAATTACGGAAGAAATGCCAGGCATAAATAACTAGTGTGACCAAACTGCCATCTCACCCGGGGTTGATTTGTGCCCACTGCCAACAAGTTAGGATCCACTGTGCTGTGAAAAAGTATTTGCCCCCTCTATAAAACCTCATTTTTTGCAAGTTTTACACAATGAATGGCACCAACGCTTCAGAATGGAGAAAGGAAGCCTGCGAGACCACCCAATACAGCTTTGAAGTCAGGATTTACTTTATTCCAACTTATCCAATACCCCTATCAGCCGTGTGAAAAAGTAATTGCCCCCAGAGCTTCAATAACTTGCAGTCCTGGCAGCGGACCTCTGCCTCTCACGTCGCCCACATCTTCTCTGCTTTAATTCAGATTCATTGGTGGGTTTGCCATTTCGGCATTTCTGCACTGGGTTCAGGTCAGGACTTCGAGGAGGCCCCTCTGTTCGCTTGTTGACGTGCTTTGGTGTTTCAGCTCCTCGTCCTGCTGCTCAGCTCAATGATGCTTCATCTCGAGGTCAGGGACGTTAAGAACATTCTGCTCAAGTGCACAGTCCGTGGCTCCTTTGGTACCAGCATCGCCACATCACCCCTCCAGCAGTGGCAGCACTGCACCTTTTAGCGCAGGTCTGATGCCCTTGACCCTGCGTGACCTGCACAGTATGGCAGGCAGTCGAATTACCAAAGACCTTCACTCAGCTGTTTGAGGGGGGCAATTACTTTTTCACACGAGCAATACGGGTGTTGAAAAAGAAGCAGTTTAGAAACAGCGTCACACATTTGCTCTGCTCCCCTTATCTCATAAAACAAATCTGAAGTCACTCCTTGTGACAAACACACAAAAATGGGTTCAGGGATTTAGAGACCCCTTAAGCAACTCGTGTCCAGACCTTCGTGAAAATTCTTACCGCCGTATGGCAGTCCATATGCAAAGAGTGGCCACCCTCCGATGCAGGGATCAGTGAGCACAACTGCCCGACATCTCAAAACGTCTCTCTTATTGCTACTTGAGCCGGCAATTTACAGTTCAATGACTTAGCCACAAGGGGGCGACACCGAGAAATGGGCAAAAACGAGCAGCGGTCTGCTTTACAGAGTAATTTCAATGTCTGTGCCTCAGCCACTAGAGGGCGACACAGCCAAGCGAGGAAACACACTTAGTGTCGCTCAGTGAGTTGGTATTTTACTATTTTTTTTTTTTTGCCATAGCCACTAGGGGGCGATATGAATACATGTGAAGACACACTTTATGTTGATCTTTGAGTTAGCAACTTGCAGTTGAATGTTTAGCCACTAGAGGGCGACACAGTCAAGTGGGGAGAACCAGCGGTGCTCACTGACTTAGTGGTTTGCAGCTCATTGCTTTATCTACTATGGAGGGCAACAGAAACAAAGAGACAGACTTAGTGTTGCTCTTTGAGTCAGCAGCTTACAGTTCAGAGTCTTAACCACTGGTGGGTGCGTCGCTACCAGTGTGCCTTACCCACTAGGGGGCACACTGTCTAAAGAGGAGACCGATTGTGGTTCATTATGTTAACCGCTGGAGGGGACAACAATGCCAAATGTTCAAAACCGTGTAGTGCTCCACTTTGACCAAGTAGTTTAAATCTCCATAGATTAACCAGTAGAGGGCGACACAGCCAAGTGAGGAGACGCACCTCGTGTCGCTCATCGAGTTTGTAATTTGTAATTCATCGTGTTATCCACTGGTTGTTTGGGGTGGGGGCACACAGCCCAACAAGGAGACACGCTCAGTGCTACTCTTCGGCGTTAATAGTTGACAGTTCATTGCTTTGGCCACTAGGGGGCGCCACTTTCACTTATAGGTCTTTATCATGTGGTATCGAGAGTCCAGTGACATTCTTACCTGCCACATGTCACCGTTCTCATCAGCGAGTTTCGTGACCTCGAGACTTCAGTCTTCTCATCTCCGATATTTCTGTTCATTTGGACAAATCTGACTTAAGTGGGCCCTTCAGCTCAGTGGTGGGCATCAGTCGTATTAATCCAGGGGATATCAGGAAGGGGGGCAAAGACTTTTTCACAGAACGGTCACTACCTGTTAGCCAGTAATGTCGAGGAGAATTTTCAAAAACAGATTGGCGGGGTTTCCCCCTAAAAGCTGTTATAAAAATGTTGACCATGTGCGCACCCCCCCACCTTTAATCCAGTGCTTTCACCTCAGCTGCCAGTCCTGGATTTGAATCCCCGAGCTCTGGACCTGCTGGGCTCTTCTGCCATCACCTCCCTAAGCAGGACAGGAGGACACCAGAGGACATCAGCAGGTGGCCCAAGTACCCCCAGGATAAATGGAAATGGGCAGCAGTGTACACACCTCTGTGCTCCTGCCACTCTGGTCACACAAAGGCCTCAAGCCCCCCTGCCATCACCCCTCTTCCAGGTAAAAGGCCAGGTGGGAGACGCTGCCATCACCGTCCAGTGTTTACCCGAGTTGCTGCCCACTCCTCCTGGTCGATACGATGGGGGTGCCGCCAACTGTCCTGTTTGCTTCCAAAGGTCACTGGACTGCAGGCCCTGTCATTTAATGTCACCGATGACCTATAAATGTAAAAAAAAAATCAAACAAAATAAAGTGCCTCTGAGTGGAGTTAAACAAGTGACACCATGGGGACACTGGACACAGTCACTGGACTGTAAAGCGCAAGGTCAGAGGTTAAACTGAAGGAAATGCTCTATAGGAAGGCGCTATATACACTCTGAGGGAGACCCCCAGACAGACAGACACAATAAACTCCACCTAAACGGTGCCATGCTGGTGAAGCTCCATACAGGAGGGCACTACTTAATGTCACATGGGTGGCTCTTCGTTTCACTCACGAGGATGGAGTTTATAATGCCGAGGGTACAAATCCAATCCCACTGGGTGGTCCCCTAGGACTACTCGTATTGCACGAAACTCATAAGGCGCCTTCAGATGGAGGGCTCGGCCCTTTAATCTCCACACTCCGCTCTTCTCGATGGCTTCTGCGCTAAACAGCCACACATTTGTCGCGCGCCGAGTGAAACATCCGCTCGGTCATCTCGTGTCTTTATTCAAGTAAATGTCGCCCTCTTGTGGCTAAAATCTGGAACTCTTTGTTTATTTCTAGTTCCGCCCTCAAATGCTCCCATTGCAGAAAACAGTCGGCACATGTCACGTGTTCAAGCGCAGACTCAATACTGCGTCGGTGAATTTCGCCCTCTAGTGGATGGGACGCAAAATTGTAAATTAACTGGCGAAGCCTGGGAACATCACGGGTCTCGGCAACGGTCTCAATCACTGACGCTCAGCTGGCCTGGCGTATTATGCATATAAAGTGCTTTATAGCGAGATGGCACTATATATATATATGCTTACGAGATCCCAATGCCAGTGCCACCCTTCGACCTTAAGCCGGTAATTTAACTTACTCGTGATAAACACAGATAAAGAACCAACAGTTTAATACCCGATGCTCACTATATATGAAGTCGCAATATAAACTCACAGATTCAATTCGATGCACTTACATTATGTGACGCCCATAATGTACCTTACGAGGGTCTTCACTTTCTACCATAGCTGCTCCTCTCAGCGGCTCCCACTTTAATATTGATAAGTTCAAAGCGCAGTACGTGAATCTTCCGGCGGTCATAGTGTCCTTTTACAAGTTAATCTCGCCCTCTAGCGGCTAAGGTCAAGAGCTGTTCATTTATTATTAGTTGTGTTCAACTTGTATACAACGGTCCATACGAAAAAATCATCGCAGATCAGGGGGTCCAGCCTCGATCATCGACTCTCCACGTATCTCATATTCTTAGCTGGCCCGGCATATTACACTTATAAAGGTGCCTTGTCCTGCCCGGGATTGGTTCCTGCCTTGTGCCCTGTGTTGGCTGGGATTGGCTCCAGCGGACCCCCGTGACCCTGTATTCGGATTCAGTGTGTTAGAAAATGGATGGATGGAAGGTGCCTTGCAATGGTGTTGACCACCCAAAGATACCATAAAGGTATGCAGTGACTTGCCCCACGACCCTAAACTGGTGACTTGTTTGTAGAGCCGACTGGTCTTCTTCTTTAGGCTGCTCATGTTAGGGGTTGCCACAGTGGATCATCTTCTTCCATCTCCTCCTGTCCTCATCGTCTTGTTCTGTCACACCTGTCACCTGCATGTCCTCTCTCACCCCATCCACAAGCCTTCACTCAATCCTTCCTCTCTTCCTCTTCCCTGTCAGCTCTATCCTTAGCAGCCTTCTCTCATTCTACCCCTCATCACATCTCCAAACCAACACAATCTTGCTTCTCTGACTTTGTCTCCCAACCGTCCAACCTGAGCTGACCCTCTAATGTCCTCATTTCTAATCCTGTCCATCCTCGTCACACCCAATGCACATCTTAGCATCTTTAACTCTGCCACCTCCAGCCCATATAACACAGCTGGTCTCACTACCATCCTGTAGACCTTCACTGTCACTCTTGCTGATACCCGTCTGTCACCAATCACTCCTGTCACTCTTCTCCACCCACTCCACCCTGCCTACACTCTCTTCCACACTCTCCATTACTCTGTACTGTTGATCCCAAGTATTTAAACTCCTCCACTTTCACCATTCCATTGACCTCCATCTCATTCACACACATGTATTCTGTCTTGGAGGTTCTACTGACCTTCATTCCTCTCCTCTCCTCTCGAGAGCAGATCTCCACTTCTCCTGGGTCTCCTTAACCTGCTCCCTACTATCGCTACAGATCACAATGTCATCAGCAAATGTCACAGTTCACGGGGACTCCTGTCTGATCTTGTCTCTCAACCTGTCCATCACCATTTCAAATAACAAAGGGCTCAGAGCCGATCCCTGATGTAATCCCACCTCCATCACTCGTACTGCAGACCTCACCACAGTCACACTGCCCTCGTTCATGTCCTGTACCACTCTCATGTACTTCTCGGCCACTCCCGACTCCTCTCAGTCACCCTGTCATTTGCTTTCTCCAGGTCCACAAAGACGCAATGCAACTCCTTCTGGCCTTCTCTAAACTTCTCCAACATCCTCAGAGCAAACATCACATCTGTGGTGCTCTTTCCTGGGATGGAACCATCCTGCTGCTCACTAATCATCACCTCACTTCTTAACTGACCTTTCACTACTCTTTCCCATAACTTCATGCTGTGGCCCATCAATTTTATCCCCCTGTAGTTACTGCAGTCCTGCACATCCCCTTATTTTTAAATATCGGCCCACCAGTTCACTTCTTCTCCACTCCTGAGGCCTCCTCTCACTTTCCAAGATTCCGTTAAACAATCTGGTTAGAAACTCCACTGCCATCTCTCCTAAACACCTCCATGCTTCCACAGGTATGTCGTCTGGACCAACGGCCTTCCCATTTTTCATCCTCTTCATCGCTGTCCTTACTTCCTCCGTGCTAATCCGTTGCACTTCCTGATTCACTATCTCCACATCATCCAACCTCTTCTCTCTCTCGTTCTCTTCATTCATCAGCCTCTCACAGTCCTCCTTCCATCTGCTCCACACACTCTCCTCGCTTGTATGTTTCCATCTTTATCCTTTATCACCCTAACCTGCTGCTCATCTTTCCCAGCTCGGCCCCCCTCTCTGTAGCCCACCGGTCCTTTTCTCCCTCCTTAGTGTCCAACCTCTCATACAACTCATCATACGCCATTTCTTTACCCTTCGCCATCTCTCTCTTCACCTTGCGCCTTATCTCCTTGTACTCTTGTCTACTTTCTTCATCTCTCTGACTATCCCACGTCTTCTTTGCCATCCTCTTCCTCTGTATACTCTCCTGTACTTCCTCATTCCACCACCAGGTTTCCTTTTCCTCCTTCCTCTATCCAGATGTCATGCCAAGTACCCTTCTTGCTGTCACCCTTACTACATCTGCTGTAGTTGCCCAGCTGTCTGGTGACTCTTCACTGCCACCCAGTGCCCGTCTCACCTCCTCCGTAAACTCAACCTTGTAGTCTTCCTTTTTCAACTTCCACCATTTGATCCTTGGCTCTGCCCTCAGTCTCTTCCTCTTCTTGATCTCCAACGTCATCCTACAGACCACCATCCTATGCTGCTTAACTTCACTTTTCCCTGCCACCACTTTGTAGTCTTCAATCTCCCTCAGATCAGCTCTTCTGCATAGGATGTCATCTACCTGTGTGCATCTTCCTCCACTCTTGTACGTCAACCTGTGCTTCTCCCTCTTCTTAAAATACGTATTCACCACAGCCATGTCCATCCTTTTGGGAAAATCCACTATCCTCTGACCTTCTTCATTCCTGTCCTTGACGCCATACCTACCCATCACCTTCTCGTCTCCTCTGTTCACTTCACCAACATGTCCATTGAAATCCACTCCAGTAGACACTTTCTGTTCATCACTTCATCCAACTCACTCCAGAAATCTTCTTTCTCACCCATCGCACACCCAACTTGCGGGGCATAAGCACTAACAACATTCATCATCACACCTCCAGTTTCCACCTTCATCATCATCACTCTGCCTGACACTCTTTTCACCTCCAGAACACTCTTGACGTGCTGTTCCTTCAGAGTAACTCCTACTCCATTTCTCCTCCCATCCACACCGTGATATAACAATTTGAATCCCCTCCGATCCTCCTGGCCTCACTCCCCTTCCATGTAGTCTCTTGAACTCACAATATATCAACCTTCCTTCTCTCCATCATGTCTGCTAACTCTCTCCCCTTACCAGTCATACTGCCAACATTCAGAGTTCCTACCCTCACTTCCTCTCTCTTTACTTCCCTCCTCTCCTCCTGCCTTCGGACACGTCTCCTCCCTCTTCTTCTCCTTCTTCAGTTCGTTGAGGTGACTGGTCAGTACCGCAAAAGCATTCTGGGAAAAGTTTCAACATATGAAGGCACTTTACAAACGCGCCGCTCCTCTCGACGGATTCACATGGACTACGTACATCTTGAGCGCCGCCGATGCCTCGTCCTTATACGTTTATTACAGGAATGTCGCCCTCTAGTGGCGGGAATCTGCAACTATACTTTTATTTTAATTAGGTTTGCCCGTAAACGCTCCAGATCACGTGTTCCGTCCCACTCGCCTATTCACTGCGTGAATGAATTTCGCCCTCTAGTGGCTGGGACACCGAATTGTAAATTACCTGCCAGTTCAGTCCTCTCCTTTTTCAGCTGATGGACCATTCGAGGTTCATTCCCAAGGAACTGACCCTTAGCTGTGACTTAGCCGTCCTGTGCCCACACCTATAAAGTCCCTTGCGATGGAATGTTCTCCAGAAAGTCGCTATATAATGGCTCCAAAATCCGTACTAACCCCTGCTCGTTTTCCGGTTTTCTGTGGTGGCGACCTGCACCATCACCACCTGATCAAAGCACCGTGATGTTCCTGCATTGATGGATTAAAGGCCAGAAGTCCACGTGACCGTCATCATCAAGTCCTTCCATGAGAACCCTGAATACCATGAGGACTGATCATTAATGTTAGGTAGAATGCCTAGAGGGGGCTGTCTGGGTGGTCTCATGGTCTGGAACCCCTGCAGATTTTATTTTTTATCCAGCCATCTGGAGTTTTTTTTATTTTTTCTGTTCTCCCTGGCCATCGGACCTTACTCTTATTCCATGTTAATTAGTGTTCCCTTATTTTAATTCTTATTTTGTCTTTTTCCTCTTTCTTCATCATGTAAAGCACTTTGAGCTCCGTTATTTGTATGAAAATGTGCGACAGAAATAAATGTTGTTGTTATAATGTCACAAAGTGTCACATTCAGTCAAAACAGCAAGTGACTCCTTGTGTCACACTAAACACGTCACTTAACCTGTCCGTAAAAAAAGTGGAGACACATGGAGACGACCATCCAACAGCTGTGGAGTGCACTACGAGAAGTCACAAGAGCACCCCGATGGATGGTGTGACCCTGACAAAGTGCTCACATCTCAACGTATCGACTGAGTGCTCTGGGATGGAATTTCATGGTCACGGGTTCAACCCTCAATGGTGACTTACTGTGTGACCCTGAAATTGTAACTTACAGTGGCTGGGGACAGCTCATACCGCACTACTGCACACCCATAAAGAGAGTTGGAATGGAGTTGATGAAAGAAAGGCGCTATATAACACTGCAAGGCCGATCCTAAATGGGGACGCAAAACCCAAACCTCCCAGGAAATGAGTGTTTGATGCCTGAAAAGTGCCCTGGAGGACGTGGGCTTTATAGAGATGGCGCTATAGCATCAGATTGGAGCGGACAATGAAAGGCACTATATAATATCAGAGACCAGTAAATGGAAAGAACTGGTCAGTCCGTGGAAAGTTCCTTTGAGGAGATGGTCAGTACGAGAAGGCACTGCCAGGCCTAAAGAGAGACCGGCTGTGTGATGAGAAGACAGCCGGCTGGCATGCACATTGGAATGGAGGTCACTATAAGGAGGCGCTATATAAAAGTGTAAGGTCCGACTGGGACTCACAATGTTCCTACTAGAAATTGGGATCCAATAGTTCAAAAGTGTAAAGGGCCTTGGAAAACGACGGAGGGTGAGAAGGCGCTATATCAACGTGCACAGTTACACTGGCACTGCCATTCAGGACTTTCTGTGTGACCGCCGATTCAGTGTGCCTTTAGGGTGCTTTACAGGGACGTACTGTCACACTGTACATTAACAGGAAGCAAAAGCCAACAATGAAAGGCACTATATAACATCAGAGACCAGTCAGCAAACCTCCCAGTAACTGCAAATCTAAACACAAGTGCCCTTGATGAGGGGTTCAGTATGACAAGGCGCTATATACACTGATTCACTGCACCTAAAGGGTGCTTAATAGGGAAGCACGTTATCTATACAGAAAATTGGATTGGAGCAGACAATGAAAGGCGCTATATAATATCAGAAATCGGACAGTAAACCTCCAAGTGTTACAAATGGAAACACCAGTGCCCTTGAGGAGGGGTTCAGTATGACAAGGCGCTATATACGCTCCCAACTGTGTGTCCCTGAAGTGAATGCTTGGCCAGCCAGTGTGCACATTGCACTACACCTATAGAGGGCCCTGGAATGGACGTCAGTATAAGAAGGCGCTATATAGTGGAATAAGGTCACACGGAGACTTACAGTATGACACTAAACCAGTCACTTCACATGCCTGTGTTAGAATTGGAAATGTGATGACGGTGGTTCAAAAGCAGAAGCAGCTCACTGTGAAAAGGCGCTATATATAGTAAACGGTCAAGGCTGCATTTTCACTGCCAAGCACGACTTTCTCCGCACCTACAGGGTGCTTTACAGGGAAACAGATTGGAGCGGACAATGAAAGGCGCTATATACTATCAGAGCTCAGACAGTAAACCTCCAAGTATTAAAAATGGAAACACATGCCCCTGAGATGGTGTGACAAGGCGCTATATATGGTCCTGAATGTGTGACCCTGAAGTGGACACTTAGCCAGCCGGTGCACACACTGCACTCCACCTATAAAGAGCCCTAGAATGGAGGTCACTATAAAATGGCACTATATTAGAGTGTAAGGTCACACTGGGACTCGCGGTGTCGCTTCACCTGCCAGTGTTACAACTGGAAATTAAGATCCAAGGGTTCAAAAGTGTAAAGGGCCTTGGAAAACAAGTGAGTGTGAAAAG
This sequence comes from Polypterus senegalus, assembly GCF_016835505.1. NCBI lineage: Eukaryota > Metazoa > Chordata > Cladistia > Polypteriformes > Polypteridae > Polypterus > Polypterus senegalus. Next base: position 182,124,442 of record NC_053162.1, on the reverse strand, counting down.
GCGCTATATCAATGTGTATGGTTACAGTGGCACTGCCAGTCAGGACTTTCTGTGTGACCCCAATTCAGTGTACCTCCAGGGTGCTTTATAGGGACGTACTGCCCACACTGTACATTAACAAGAAACAAAAGCCAATGATGAAAGGCACTATATAGCATCAGAGACCAGTCAGTAAAGCTCCCAGCAGCTGTAAATGGAAACAGAAGTGCAATTGAGGAGGGGTTCAGTATGACAAGGCGCTATACACACTCCCAACTGTGTGACCCTAAAATGGACACTTAGCTGGCCAGAGGGCACATTGTAATGAAGGTCAGTATAGGAAGGCGCTATATAACAGAATAAGGTCACACTTAGACTTACTATGACACTAAACCAGTCACTTCACATGCCAGCGTTATAATTCGAAATGTGATGGCGGTGGTTCAAAAGCAGAAGCAGCTCACTGTGAAAAGGAAGGCGCTATATATAGTAAACGGTCAAGGCTGCATTTTCACTGCCAAGCACGACTTTCTCCGCACCTACAGGGTGATTTACAGGGAAGGCGCTATATTATAATATCAGAGCTCAGACAGTAAACCTCCAAATATTATAAACAGAAACACATGCCCTTGAGGAGGTGTGACAAGGCGCTATATACGCTCCCAACTGTATGACCCTGAAGTGAACACTTAAGCCGGCTGGTGCACCCACTGCACTCTACCTGTAAAGAGCACTGGAATGGAGGTCACTACTGGAAGTCACTATATAACAGTACAAAGTCACTGATTCAGTCTTAGTGACGACGTGACCCTGATGCAGTCACTTCACATGCCAGTGTTATCATTAGAAAGGCAGTGTCAATGCTTCAAAAGCAGAAGGCGCTATATACTGTAAAACTACAAGGTTACAGTCACATTCCTAAAGAAAACTTCATGTGTGACCGTGAAGGGGCCCTTACTGGGTGGGCTTTGGGATGGCATTTATTATAGCTGTTCCAGGGTCCTGGGTGTCGCTGTATATAGCGCCTTTGTTGTTTGCCACTCTTACTTTAGTATTCACAGGTTTATAGCACATGGCGCACCTCTGCTCAGACACCGTGCTCATTGAGGTCATTGCGCCCTCTAGTGTTTAAGACGCTGAACTGTCGATGTTGTGCCACATTGTCGTCACCCACGAAAGGTGCAGAAACTTTGAAGCAGTTTATTCAAAGCTGAACTTTAAGCCTCCGAGACTGCCCGAGGGCAACTGGTGACATGTCAGTCCTCGCTGACCCCCTCACTGCCATCTATCCTTGTTGTGGTGCTTCAGGTGCACCCGGATGGTAAGATGGAGTGAACTCGGGGAACAGACGCCCTGAAGATAAATGGCCGGAGGTGATGGCATCCTGTGCTTTGGGGTATGTGGAGCACCGTTGGGCGTCTCTTTAATGACTTGGTGATGGCAGCAGCCATCTTTCATGCTGCTGCACATTTGAGAAGCTGGGATGAGTTTTAGGGGTTAGCGGTGACCCCCTTGAGTTGGAGTGGCTGATACTATCAGCACACAAACTTGTGTATTAATTTTGGGTTCTAAGCATCTCCTTAATTCTTTAATGTTTGAGCAGCTGCTTGTCTCATTTGCCTCGAGATGCCCGGACAACGCACCAGCAGGGGTGGCACTTACTTTTTCACATATCGTCTGAGGATTTTTTTTTAATCCGTGTGGTGTTGCCTGCACTCAAAAGTTCAATTAACTGGACCTTTAAAATGTGGTGTGGCCCACCTGATTCTTCATTATGTTCTCTACAGAGCCAAAGCTGGGGCACTTGGGGTATTTCAGGGATCATTTTAAGGGTCCGCGTATTCTCCCCATTTGGGTCTTCTCCCACAGTCCAAAGACATGCAGGTATGTGAGGCGGGCTGGCATTGCTAAATCAGCTCCTACAACTTGATTCTTGTTGAGCCCAAAAATCACACAAGGAGAGCAAAAAGGGGCCCACCCCCAAAAAGCCTTGACCCTCTAAAAAGAAAAAAAAAAAAAAAATCCCAGAAAAAAATTAATTAAAATGGAAGAAAATGCCGGGAAGGCAATTCAGGGAGAAACCCCTTTCCAGGTAGGTTGGGTGTGCAGTGGGGTAAATGGGGTGTCTGTGCCGTGACCTTGTGGTGGACTGGTGCCCCGTCCAGGGCTTGGTGCCCTATGATTGCTGGGATGGGCTCTTGTGGGTGTAGGGTGGCACAGTTGGCGTAGTGGGAGCACTGCCACCTCACGGCTTGTGTCGCGGGGGCTCCATGCCTGTTCCCTTGGGTGCTCCATCCACAGATCAAAGACATGCAGATTAGGTGGGCTGGCACCCTTAAAGTGGCCCCTGTTTTGGGTGTTGGGGGAATTCTGCTTTGGTATGTTTGGTTTCTTTTTGTTCCCACTTTCCTCTTTTTATATCTTGTGATGTTTTTTTGTTCTTGCCTTCTTTTGTAGTTCGATTCTGAAGTCATTTGCTGTATACGTTTGACTTGACTGTACGCAAAGTCACTCTCTTTAAATAAAACTGACTGGCCTGTGTGTGTGTATGAGCATTCACTCTGCCACAGACTGGCACCAACTCATCCAATGATCGCTCCTGGGATGGATGGACGGACGTTCTTGGGTGTACTTGGATTTTTTTTTTGTCAATTGCAAGAAGAAAAATGTGTTGGTGGGCCGACTGTAACACACCCTCACGTTACTGGGGTCCTCACGCTTGCCTTTGTTCAAATGGCTCGGGCAAAAAAAAAAAAAAATCTGAAGGCTGCAGAAAAATGAGATTAAATTTAAAATCAAGATGAAGAGCTTTGATCTTTTAGAATAAATTTACTTTTGGACTTCTCTCTTTTTTTTTTCCAGTGCAACATTAAGGTCATTTCATTATCTGACCTGTTAATCCAAAACAGGGGGGGCTGCGGTAATGGAGTCCACTGCAGCTGGCATAGGGCACAAGGCAGGTACAAACCCTGGACGAGGTGCCAGAGCATCAAAGGGCAAACATCAAACACAGCAAACATCAAACACACACACTCACCCCTCCAAAAACACACACAAGGGCCGATTTAGTGTCGCCAGTTAACTTAACCTGCATGTCTCTGGGTTAAGGGGATCCTCAAAGTCGAATTTTACAGAACCTTTTCTTTTTCTCCTCGTAACCAGGGGTGCCAATAATTTGTGGAGGTATCTGCATATCAACCAACTGACGTAACGCCTGAATTGTCTGGCAGCGTGATTAGGAGTCAAGTTGGGGAACTTGGAGTTTGAAGGATCTCAGCCAAGGTGCTTGTAAAGTTACGGCCTCAGCTGCAAGTCAGTGTGCGCATTAAAAAGATACTTCACCTCATAGTTAGACCACGAGGGGGCGCACCAAGGTAAGGGATCCAGTTAGCATTGCCAATATTAATATCTACTGTATATACATATATACGACAGTTGTTCAAAAAGTTTCCGCACTTTCATATTTTAATTGGAAACGGTAAAGGTGGAAGGACTAGTAATTGGGTATTAAAAAGTACGACGCTGGGAAAATTGCATCGCAAACAAAGGTGGCTATGTAGAGAAGTGATGTCATTTGTTTTTGAAATTCTTAATAAAACAATTAAAAAAAAAGTGCAGAAACTTTGTGAATGTCCCTCGTATACACACATACTTTATAAATATATATATATATATATATATACTTATATGTGTGTGTGTGTGTGTGTGTGTGTGTATATATATATATATATATATATATACACACACACCTAAAGGATTATTAGGAACACCTGTTCAATGTCTCATTAATGTAATTATCTAATCAACCAATCACATGGCAGTTGCTTCAATGCATTTAGAGGTGTGGTCCTGGTCAAGACAATCTCCTGAACTCCAAACTGAATGTTAGAATGGCAAAGAAAGGTGATTTAAGCAATTTTGAGCGTGGCATGGTTGTTGGTGCCAGACGGGTCGGTCTGAGTATTTCACAATCTGCTCAGTTACTGGGATTTTCACGCACAACCATTGCTAGGGTTTACAAAGAATGGTGTGAAAAGGGAAAAACATCCAGTATCGCGGCAGTCCTGTGGGCTTAAAATGCCTTGTTGATGCTAGAGGTCAGAGGAGAATGAATGGGCCGACTGATTCAAGCTGAAAGAAGAGCAACTTTGACTGACAACTTTGACAACCGAGGAATGCAGCAAAGCATTTGTGAAGCCACAACACGCACAACCTTGAGGTGGATGGGCTACAACAGCAGAAGACCCCACCGAGTACCACTCATCTCCGCTACAATTTGCACGAGCTCACAAAAATTGGACAGTTGAAGACTGGAAAAATGTTGCCTGGTCTGATGAGTCTCGCTTTCTGTTGAGACATTCAAATGATAGAGTCAGAATTTGGCATAAACAGAATGAGAACATGGATCCATCATGCCTTGTTACCACTGTGCAGGCTGGTGGTGGTGGTGTAATGGTGTGGGGGATGTTTTCTTGACACACTTTAGGCCAATTGGGCATCGTTTAAATGCTACGGGCTACCTGAGCATTGTTTCTGACCATGTCCATCCCTTCATGACCACCATGTACCCATCCTCTGATGGCTACTTCCAGCAGGATAATGCACCATGTCACAAAGCTCGAATCATTTCAAATTGGTTTCTTGAACATGACAATGAGTTCACTGTACTAAAATGGCCCCCACAGTCACCAGATCTCAACCCAATAGAGCATCTTTGGGATGTGGTGGAACAGGAGCTTCGTGCCCTGGATGTGCATCCCACAAATCTCCATCAACTGCAAGATGCTATCCTATCAATATGGGCCAACATTTCTAAAGAATGCTTTCAGCACCTTGATGAATCAATGCCACATAGAATTAAGGCAGTTCTGAAGGCGAAAGGGGGTCAAACACCGGATTATTATGGTGGTCCTAATAGTCCTTTAGGTGAGTGTATAATATATATATATATATATATATATATATATATATATATATATATATATATATATATACACACATACATATACACACACATACATATACACATATATACATATACACATATATCTATATATACACACACACACACAGTACAGGCCAAAAGTTTGGACACACCTCCTCATTCAATGTGTTTTCTTTATTTTCATGACCATTTACATTGGTAGATTCTCACTGAAGGCATCAAAACTATGAATGAACACACATGGAGTTATGTACTTAACAAAAAAAGGTTGAATAACTGAAAACATGTTTTATATTCTAGTTTCTTCAAAATAGCCACCCTTTGCTCTAATTACTGCTTTGCACACTCTTGGCATTCTCTCGATGAGCTTCAACAGGTAGTCACCTGAAATGGTTTTCACTTCACAGGTGTGCCTTATCAGGGTTGTTTAGTGGAATTTCTTGCTTTATCAATTGGGTTGGGACCAGCAGTTGTGTTGTGCAGAAGTCAGGTTAGTTGGACGATCATTTATTTTTCAACAGAACAAGGACCCCAAACACACCTCCAGGCTGTGTAAGGGCTATTTGGCCAAGAAGGAGAGTGATGGTGCTGTAAATGGTCAGGAAAATAAAGAAAACACTTTGAATGAGGAGGTGTATCCAAACTTTTGGCCTGTACTGTATATATATACATGCACACATATCTATATATCTCTATATATCTCTATATATCTCTATATATATATACACTCACCTTAAGGACTATTAGGACCACCATACTAATACGCTGTTTGACCCCCTTTCGCCTTCAGAACTGCCTTCATTCTACGTGGCATTGATTCAACAAGGTGCTGAAAGCATTCTTTAGAAATGTTGGCCCATATTGATAGGATAGCATCTTGCAGTTGATGGAGATTTGTGGGATGCACATCCAGGGCACGAAGCTCCCGTTCCACCACATCCCAAAGATGCTCTATTGACTGTGGGGGCCATTTTAGTACAGTGAACTCATTGTCATGTTCAAGAAACCAATTTGAAATGATTCGAGCTTTGTGACATGGTGCATTATCCTGCTGGAAGTAGCCATCAGAGGATGGGTACATGGAGGTCATGAAGGGATGGACATGGTCAGAAACAATGCTCAGGTAGCCCGTGGCATTTAAACGATGCCCAATTGGCACTAAGGGGCCTAAAGTGTGGCAAGAAAACATCCCCCCACACCATTACACCACCACCACCAGCCTGCACAGTGGTAACAAGGCATGATGGATCCATGTTCTCATTGTGTTTCGCCAAATTCTGACTCTACCATTTGAATGTCTCAACAGAAATCGAGACTCATCAGACCAGGCAACATTTTTCCAGTCTTCAACTGTCCAATTTTGGTGAGCTTGTGCAAATTGTAGCCTCTTTTTCCTATTTGTAGTGGAGATGAGTGGTACCGGTGGGGTCTTCTGCTGTTGTAGCCCATCCACCTCAAGGTTGTGCGTGTTGTGGCTTCACAAATGCTTTGCTGCATTCCTCGGTTGTCAAAGGTTATCAGTCAAAGTTGCTCTTCTTTCAGCTTGAATCAGTCGGCCCATTCATTCTCCTCTGACCTCTAGCATCAACAAGGCATTTTAAGCCACAGGACTGCCGCATACTGGATGTTTTTCCCTTTTCACACCATTCTTTGTAAACCCTAGAAATGGTTGTGCGTGAAAATCCCAGTAAGTGAGCAGATTGTGAAATACTCAGACCGGCCCGTCTGGCACCAACAACCATGCCACGCTCCAAATTGCTTCAATCACCTTTCTTTGCCATTCTGACATTCAGTTTGGAGTTCAGGAGATTGTCTTGACCAGGACCACACCTCTAAATGCATTGAAGCAACCGCCATGTGATTGGTTGATTAGATAATTACATTAATGAGAAATTGAACAGGTGTTTCTAATAATCCTTTAGGTGAGTGTGTATATATATATATATATATATATATATATATATATATATATATATATATATATATATATATATATATATATATATATATATATATATATATATAGTCAAAGTAAAAAGTATGTGAATTCTCTCTATTTATGCCCAATTCCCATACATATAAAACATGGTCGTATCTTCATGTCAGTCACAATAATGAACAAACAGTCTCCTATAACTAAAGATGCACAGATTTTCAGAGAATTTTTGACCATATTGAATAAATCATTCAAACTGAAACTGACACACACAGAAAAATTTGTTGGTCCCCTTACAGCTTACTGACAAAGTGCCATTGGCCTCCTGTAAGGTGATGAAATGAGAAGCAGTTCTCCGCGGTCTACCTGCGTATCTTTGCTGCATCATCGAGTAAAGCAAAGCAACGGTGACAAGAGATCAAGTGTTGCTTATTCCACAAAGATCTTCTAAAACAGCCTGGACACACTTGCTGGGACCCCTGGAAAAGATCATAAACAATAAGATTTGAGTGATTTTTTTTTTTTTAAACGATTTTCTTGAATTTGTATCACAGACACACACACACACACACACACACACATCTCCAATCCTGCAATCAGTCACTCAGCCGATTTAAATGGAGAAAAGTCATCACTCTGCCATTCGGTGTCCTTGTGTGTCCTACACTGAACATGGACCAGAGAAAGCAAAGGAGAGAGTTGTGCGAGGAGATCAGAAACAAACTGACAGACTAGCATGTTAAAGACAATGGCTAGAGGACCACCATCTTCTAGGACCTTGATGTTCCTGTGACAAAAGTGGCAAATATTCTGAAGTTGAAAGTCCATGGGACTGTAGCCCACCTCCAAAAGAGGAAAATCAACCGCAGAATGGACTGAAGGCCATTGTTACATCAGCACATCACAGACGTAAAAAGAAAAAGAAACACATAAAAGAAAAGTATAGCAGACCACTTGTGAAACTTGGAGGAGCTCACTGATGTTTTGGTCCTGCTTTGCTGCGTCTGTCATGGGTAGCCTAGAGTCACAAAATTGGAAGACCACCAAGACATTCTGGAGCGAAACATCCTGCCCAGTGTCAGAAAGCTGTGTGTCAGTCACAGGTCATTGACCCTCCAACAGGATAAGGAGCCGAAAAACATACAACTAAAAGCAGCCAAGAAGCCAAACATTGGAGTATTCTGAAGTGGTCTTCTATGAGCCCTGATTTGAATCCCATCAAATGTCTATGGAAAAAACTGAACCATGAAGTTTGGAGAAGACCACCCTTCAGAGCTGGCCCAGCTGGAGCAGTTTGCTCAGAACAAGTGGGCCGAACAACCTGTGGACGAATGCAGAAGTCTCATGGAGGGCTCCAGGAATTGCATGTGTGTGTGGAGACTGCAAACTCTAAAATATGAGCTGAAGGGTCCTGTCGTTTTTGTGTATGCCATTCTCATTTATGTTATTACTGAAATATTCTGCAGAATCAAAACTCTACAGCCAAGTCTGATTGTTGTTGAATGTGGAATAAACCGTGACGGTCGCCAATGACTTTAGTCAGTTCCTGTGAATACAAAGAGCAGAGTTAAATCATCAAAGTGCCAAACTAGAGGAGGCTAACCACTAGTCGATACAATGGACAGCCCACCCACTAAAGGAGTATTCCCCGCCCAATGCCGCATGGTTTGTACTGATAGGTGAGAAACTCTTTTAATCTGCTTCTGTGGAGAATGGAGAAAAGATAACGAGGCACCCAATGCAATGGGTTTCAATGGACCCCCATCTTTAACAACAGCAAACCACATCAAGTGTCTTCAGTTCAAAACCATGAACGCGTGTAAATGGACATCTCTCACTCTTTTGTGCACAACAAAATTCTGTTGACAATTTCTTGTCATAAGTACACACCGACGACCTCACGGATTACACGCCACGAGTTACTTGGGATTTCTCGAGCCACCAGGCTTTGCAGGAATGACCGACACACCAGACACTGCCTTTTGCTTTAGCAGCATTTTTATTTTACAAACAAAACGCATTTTTTCCCCACTGACATATTTTCTTTGTATCATAAAAAAAGCATTTTACAGGCATAAAACCAAAAAAAAAAACCCAAAAAAAAATCATAATTCAACATTTAATAATAATAAGCAGCAATGAAAAGTCTCATCACAAATCAAAAACAGATAATACAATGATTATGAGTAAAATATATAATTTGAATAAATATATTTTATAATTCATGCTATAAAATAAAATTCATAATGGCAAGTTGTTAGAGCATCAGCCCGAGCCAGCTTCATTTACTTCATATTCAAACGGCACGACGACGTTCTGAGGTTTACAGTTGAGTTGTGAGGTTGTGTGTCAAAATGGAGTCAAGAGGAGTCAAACCATCACGTGTTCCGAGGTGGAGGCGGGTGGGCGACTGACTGACTGACCGACCGGCCGGCTAACCCCGCGAGCAAAAACATGCTGGTTGAGACAACACTGCTAATTGCACCGTCTTTACATCCAAAGTAAGAAAAAAAGAAAAGAAAATCCAATCGCGACAACACAAGGCGGGAGTAAGGAGGCCACAAACTTGTCCAATTTTCATTCTGCTTGAAATGTCCAATTCAAACTAAGAAGGCCAGACTAGAAAGAGTGTGTATTGAGCGGCAATGGCAAACAAAACAGGAAATAGACAGCATGGTGGACCAAACTCTGAACTACCTGCCTGCTTGTAAAAAAACAAAATACACACACACACACACACACACACACAAAAGAAGCAGGCATTACTGACCGGCCTGTAGCCCACCAGCCCACTAATGGAGTCCAAGCAAGGAGCCAAACTAGAGACACGCTCAACAGTGTCCACCCAACAGCTACTCTGTACACATCCTTACTGTTGTCCACCCAACAGCTAGACAGGGGAATCCCCAGTTTAGCCCACTCAGATAGCGAGGCTGCAGACCTCTTTACTGGTGTGCACCCACCCAACAGCTACAATGTAAACATCCACACGGACCTGCATCCCAATAACTGAGCTGGGGACATTCCCACCTGTGTCTACCCAACAGCTGGACTGGGGTCCAGGCAGACAGCAAGACTGTAGACATGCTCAACAGCATGTTAGACATTCCTGTCAATGTCCTCACCAACAGCTGGACTGTGGACCTCCCTGCAGGTCTTCAAACAAAAGCCAAACACTTACTTGTACCCAAATGCCACAGAACTTGGTTTCTAATATCAGAAGACGCAGGTCTGTATGAAATAACCCACATAAAGGGGTACCGGTGGTCAGCTGGGGATTCCCACCTGCAAGCCCAAACCAGACACCACTCAATCTCACCACTTTTTAATGTTCTTTACCTACAGACTCTCCTCTAATGCTGCTTTACATCTGGATATTTTAACGGCTCACATCCCACAGAGCCCAAAACCACATACAACAGCCGAGTGGGCAAGACAGACCGTGGCACAAGTGCAGCACCCTCTGATTGTCAGTGTGCTCAAACGGCAAAGGTGTGAACTAACTTGTATCGCATCCTTCCTGGTCACCACGTACAACATGAAACTTGTTCTTCACGCTCAAATGCCAGGCACAGAGCGAACTGGGCCAGCACAGGGCACCTAAGGCGGCAAAATATCTGCTGCTTTTACTACAACGAGCTGCAGGCGAATGACAAACAGACTCATCTAGAACAAAAAAAATCCTTAAAATGCATAAAGGGACCCCAGACTGGCCAAAGTCTCACTCACAACAGCAGGGGGCTGCACACGACCTTACATTGTGTGGCCTAAAATGACATGAGCTTCAAAAGTGGCATTAGAAAGACATCATCGGCTTCATATCGCAATGGAAGAAACACCTGACGTGAATATCGGCTTCATGTTCACTTTGTCCACCGATACATGAAGAAAGTGTGGACGCAGTGTCATGGTTTGTTACGCTGACTTCCACAATCAACCCTAAAGTGACCAGTGTGCTCCTGTGTGCAAAATGAACACGAAAAAGGAAAGCTCCTATCAACAAGTCTGACCCAGCACTGTGTGTGTGTACGAGTTCTGTTTAAAGCCGGACAGCTCTGTCCACATGGCTCAAAGGCACTGGCCGTGGGCTGGCATGGCCACCCACCGTCAGCTCAGTGCTGCCCAAATGAAAGGCATCCATGTCACACTCATTCATTCATTCGATAGTGGAAAAAAAAAAGTAAAGATAAAAAACACACAGAGGAACAGGTAGCATATCATTAAACCAGCTTTGCTCTAAAGGCGTGTGATCAAGTCTAAGACACCCTTCCTTGCTTGTGACAAGTTTAACAGTACTCGAAATGTTCTTCTATTATTACTGTTTTAAAAAAAACAAAAAAAAAGTTTATTGCTTCAGATTTACAGTCTTTAACCAAACAAACAAGAAAAAAAAAGAGAGAGAGAGAGAGAGAGAGCTCTTGTTCCAAAAGCTAACAATACAAAAAGCAGCAGAGAGCAGTGTTCAGAAAACTACCTGGATTTGGTGAAAACCACTCTGTAGTGAGGTAGGGGAGTTCGGAGTCTGGCGCGCCACGTTTTATGTGGGTCAGGCGGCCCACTTGGTAAGCTTGGCACCACTAACTGGCTGGCTCCACACACACACACCGCGCTGCTCCCATTTACAAAGCGATCAGTCAAACGCTCTTAACCAGCGGGGTCTTCGTAGAGAGAGCCGAGCCTGACATTAACAGCCTGAAAATGGACACACAAGGTTTAAAAAAAAAAAAAAAAAAAAACAACAAAAACACACACACGTACACAAAAATAAACAAAATAAAAAAAACAAAACAAAACAACAAAGACGTCCGAAACATTTCCCTCTTGAAAAGCTCGCCTCCCCCATACTAGGAACAATGTGGATGAACTGAACAGTATGTCAGTTTTGCTTGAAAATTAGAATTCAACATTAGTAAGTCTAGTTATATAAAGCATTTACAGACATATCTTGAAATATTATTTATAGATAATATATTTATATGTATAATTATATTTATATATATATATATATATATATAGAGAGAGAAACTTAATAAATAACCCTGACCAGCCTAAAAGCACCATTCAAGGGTAAAAATTCCCTAGAAAATAAAACTTGTTTAAAAGGCATCACATATTTGAGTCCCCCATTTTATAAAGGGTGCAGTCAAGGGTGATTACATTTACAGACCATTACAAGTACAAACACGGTGCAGGTAGGAAACATTTGGACCAGAAAATCAAAAGCTGTGGAAACGTAGAGCCGACGTTGTGATGCCAGCGTGGACTCCCGTCAACTGTTGTATCTTTATCCCTCTCCCAGTACAAAGACAGAATACAAGCTCTAAGCACAGCAAAGCATAATATTCTCAGATTCTGGGCTGTGTGGTGCTTGAGCCAGTACTGGCTGCATCTGGCACAAGGCAGGAGTCAACAACTAGGCGCCGGCTCCCAATACAGTTTCAGGTTTTGTAAGAGGGGTCCATCAAAGCTCTCATCTTCTGATCTAACTGTGCAAACGCTTGCATTCCTTCACCCAAGAAGTTTAACAGTGGTTTTTACATTCAGAAGGAAGGAAGGCTGAGAAGAAAGCAAAGAATTTCACAAAACCGAAAGCCGATAATAAAGTGCCAGCCATCTTGAGATCAGCCAAATGCAAATGCCAGGAAATGAAAGAAGGTGTCGCTCTCACCTACAAAGTCACTTGTTTCAATGGGTGCGAAAAAGGAAGAAACAAAATTAAACCCACAGGTTAAATGCTTCTGCAGGACTCCAAAAATATATCTGTAAATTTGGATTCAGAAATAGAATCTGAAAATCTCTGCACTTTAAAGTGGAATGGGCACTTGAGGTGGAAGGCCTGCAGGAGGCCATTCAGAGGGCCTGTATTACTATAGCCCAGGGTAAGCAGTGTGGACGACGACTGTAGTATAGCAGTGCTCAATTTCAGAAAATGAGGGGGAAAAAATAATTCACAGCTTGTATTGTGTGTGAAGGAGAGCTGCAGTGTCAATATTTCATGTCGGGGGACTCAATTACGTGATAACCCATATGATCAGTAAATATAAAAAATAAATCACAGCATCATTGAGTGACTGCATTCAGTATAAGTGAAGTGTCTAATCAAAATAATAGTAAAACATCAAGATGCCATATTAAGTAGAGTCCTAAGTATTCACAAAGCATAACCTGGCCTCATCTGGCAGACGTCTGAGGAAAAAAATAAAATAAACTAAAAACACGTTTTCCATGTGACAAGGCACAGTTTATAAAGTTGACACACAATAAAAGAATTGGAAAGAAAGAAAAAAAAAAAAACTGATTACAGGGGGTCAACCATTTGCTTTTGAGGGATCTCATAATCCCCACAAAAATGACCGCCACTCTCCCACACAAAACAAAGACAAGTCCAAATGATCAATATTGCAATGTAAGACGGCTCCATGAAATGCGCGTGTGTAATGGAGGGTAAACCGGTTGCTATGAGTAATACTGATTAGTTATGTCTTAGTGAAAAACAACGGTACAGACTTTAGGAAGTGAGCGGTTTTTACTCTCTCAAAAGTTTAAAATGCTGGCCACGATAAGCCCGCACTGCACAACAGCACCTTCCAGTTTTACAGCACCTTCAATCGATAAGCAAACTGTAGTTTTTGTGGAAGAGAAATGTGAAAAGTTTGAAAAGAAAAAATCTTTTTTTTTTTTTTAATGTTTGTATCCCATGTAAGGAAGCGGTTAATTCAGTAGTTATGAGCTGAGGTATACCTAAACAATTGGACTTCTGGCTTTGCTTTTCCCTTCTATGAAATTTGGTAGATGGCTGAAGCAGATGGTTATAGACACATCTGTATGCCTGAATGGCAGGGGACTATGAGTTTTGTTTTTAAAAGGAGTTTGTCCTTTTTTGTAATTTCTTATGAAAAAGCCCAAAGTAAACCCAAAAGTTAGAAGTCTATCCATCAGTGACACCAATTTCTTTCCTGCCAATCCCAACTGGTTAAGTCCCTGGTAAGACCTGCTATATTCTGTACTTATTTAGAAATAAGACAACTGAAATGCAACACATCCACCCCTGATTAAATGTAAATGGTTTAGCCGATTCCCATATCCAGACCCCCATCCCATTCCACCCGATACACACCAATCTGAATGACTGCAAAAAGGTGTGCAATTCACAGTTATGGCCCACCTACACTCCTTTCAGTCAAGGTAAAAATCCACATACATACAGTTTGTCCGTCAGTCTAACCAATGCTCCCTCCATCCAACGGTACGCTGTGACGAGAGAACACTCACGCGGAGAATTCACAAGTAGCTTGTGACCTAAGTGATAATGTGCACACTGAATGAATACATGAAAAAGAGCACCATTTGTTGGGATACAGTTCCAGAATATTTTAACAAGACAAGTAGAACACATTTAATTATGAAAAAAAAAATATAAACTGCAGTTCAATAATTCAAAATGTGAGAACACAGGAAAAAGGTGAAACACTTAATCACAGGCCAGGAACACTAAAAAGAAAAGGCAGACTCGTACCCTCCAAGCCCATGCTCTGAATATACCAGAATCATTGCCACACTGCACTCAGTCCCATAGGCGAGGGCAGACTGAGGAGGTAAATAGAATATTTACGTACATATAAAAACATGAATACTTCAAAGAAATGTAGTGTGTGCTTTATTTAATTGAAATTCTAAGTGGCATTTTTAACATCAAACATTTCAAACTGTCAAAAGAGTGAATACAATTGTATAACACGTCCTCAGCTCACTCCACACTCTGTAAAATGGTGTGCTCACAGCTCAGACTGCTCACTGTCATTGCACGTTGCAAAGCCCAAGTCAAGATCTCTGGGACTACACTGGAAAGTCTGGACATTGTGCGGACTTTAGAAGACTTTTACATTTTCAAAAAAAAAAATACAAAACATTTTGTGGACCCTCTCTTGACAGAGGCACTCCTACTGGAACTACAAATCAGAGGCCTATTTGTGACTTTAATTAAAGAATATACTCAATAAGACGCATTGCTTTAGCATTTATCACGTAACTCGCACAGCTGCTTGGGTCAGGATCAATGGCTATTGAAAGTGAACACCTCAGTAATTACTTCACTGTCTCAGTGCTCCACCTCTTTGTTCATCTGTTAAACAACACACACCAGTACAACTGACAAACACATCCTGAACAAATGCTACTGTATTAACTAAGTGCTACTCCATTATATAACCATCTCATAAAAAAAAAAAAAAATTGAAGAAATAAGAGCAAACATCTTAACAGGAAAGCATATTGCAGCTCTGCCTTTACACTGACCAACAGCCTCAGGAGCAAACTGGTTTGGCTTACGGGGATGAAACTGACTAATCAACGAAGCGCAAATCTGCTCATCTACACTCTGCTTAACAGACCACAGACCACTGCTTCCCAACTTTTCTATGCCGCACATCCCTAGAAAATGTTTGATTTATGTTTGCACCCCTACAAACATAATACAGTATCAGTTTTGAAGATGAAGAAGTCAAATTTCTAATCTTTGAGCCACTCAGTGCACAAAATTTAAATATACAATTTGAGAATTCTACTTTAAAAATCGCAATAATCTTGTAAATGTGTTCCCCATGAAGCTTAGACACTTGACCGACAGTCTGGGGTATCCCATGAAGCCTCAAGCAGCGCAAGGAAATGACACATGATCAGCGATCGAAGGGTTCAGGAGGCTGGCATGTCACTAAGCAATGAAACACAGTTGATGAGCTCAGGCCCATGACAACACCTGCACTGCAGTTCATAAACAGATGCGCCGCACAGTTGAACACTGCTGCACTACTGTCGAGGCGAAATGTGCAGAGTGTAAGCGGCAGGTGTTGTATCCAATTTGGCAACCCCTCGTACTCTTTCTGGCAAAAATGTTAATCAAATCTCGAAATCAGTGATGTTTCACAATCAGGACTTGCACAGAAATCAACAGTAGACCTCGGCCTTCTCTACGGACCAGAGCAAGGTCCAAATTCCATTCTCTTAAAAAATTACTCACTTTTACCAACATTCCACCTGCAGCATGGAACCGGCAAAAATGCGCATTTCTGTGGCTCATTTATGGGTGACAATTGCACGTGCAGTGTTTGGCTCCTTTTATATCTTAGAACAGGAGTTGTAACTAATAAATGACCACAACTGCAAGAGACTGAGAGCACCATGATAAAGTCAGACGACGCACCTCACTCAATTTTGGTGAATGGCAATGGAGCCTTCCTCTTTGTCGCATCCCCCGAAATGCCATCTTGCACTCTCTGGGTTGGGAACCCTTATAATTAAACACCTGATAAAACACACATGTTACAAATGATGTACTGAGTTATCTCCACCTCCATTCTGAGCAGAAATACACTAAATTTATCTAATTAAGGAAGGAGTCAAACCTCTGATCCATTTAAGTCACAACTGCCTTTACTGGACCATAAAGTTTCAGCAGCTTTTTAGCTTGTGTGACCACCTGCACAAATCCCTTAACCTGACAGAGCTCCAAATGTACACGTACTTCACACATGCATGGCAAAATAAGCACTACATAACCCGACTTAAATGCAACTTAGGGCTGAAGTGGGCCACAGCACGTAAAAGACACGAGTCAAACATGACAGCCTGTTCATGTGGCTCACTCAAAAATGTAAGAACAGCACCTTTCACAGGGACCGACATCATTATGTGCTCTGAAGAGGTTTTATACAACAGCATACAGTTGAAAAAGAAACAATAATATGCGGCTTAAAGAGTTTGATGTTAAAAGACTGCCCTGTACATTTGCATGATTTTGGTTCCGATTCCAGCAGAGGAGTTGTGGATCACTGCTCTTAATATAAAAGCCAGCGAGCCTCGACTCCTCTGCAATGCACATCAGAACCAGCAGGTTAAGGCCTGTGATTAACGTGTTTGACCACCAACTGCACTGTACATCATAAAAAGTGAACCATTAAAACACAACAATGTAAAAACCAGCTTATGTAATGTCAGCAGATATGTTAAAAAAAAAAATAATAAAATAAAAACTTCAACATTGAGCACCAAAGAGTAGTTAACAGTTGAAAACACTGGAATCCTGTTCTGAACTTGATTTTCAGGGAAGGTTAATGGTATGTGTCATTGAGCCAGATACAGTGGCACATGAGAAAGGAAAAAATAAAAAAAAAATTACATTAATACAATTCCTTTGACTTTTGTTCAAATAAATTCACACAATTACCGGTTTTCCCTTGAAGAAAAAAAAGGCAAAGAAATACACCCCACACAAACCAGAATCCTAAAGATAAAACAGAATTAAAAAGTGAAAAAGCAGCAATCGCTGGGTATTTTAAAACCAAACGCTTCAGCTTCATCTCTGTAGCACCATCCTGACTGCCATCACGTATCAAGTTACAGTCCTCTTCAGAAGAAACATGGAGTCTTGTGTGTGGCAGGGTATCGGCAGCACAGCTAGCGGCACTGCACTCTGAATCCTGTTGCATATGACCAAGGAGGAGAAAACAAAAGAAAGGCCTTTGCTGTATCAAAAATAGACCAATAAATGGCGCAGAAATTCTCTTCTAAGTGCTTTTTTTTTAAATAATATTTAAAAAAAAAAAAAAAAAATAGAAATAAAGGAGTCCTGACAACTATTCCTTTTCCATTTCCTTTCAGGGACAAATTCTCAGTTTAGGCGTAGACCCATAAATTCGACTTGTCATGACTGTTTTAGGTTCACCTTATCGTATAAATCTTTTGCTTGGCAAGTGAGACATGCATGGAAAGCTGAAAGTAGTGTTCACAACACTGTGCCTCAGCTCAGGTCAAAGCAACTGTCTGTTAAATTGCATACAAAAAAAAAAAAAAAAAAAAGAAAGAAAAAAAACAAGGGTGTGTGATGTGAGGCCCAGGTTAAGGGATACACTCCGCTGGCAGCACAGATTTAATCACCAAGTGTCTGTGATGTGCAGGAAACGCGGCCCGGAAGCCGTACACTGAGTGCATTTAGTGTGCATCTTCTCTCCCTTTACTCTCATTTAAAAAAAAAAGAAGAAAAAGAAATTTTCAGTGTACTCTAAAATTTCTCCTTTGCTATAAAAGAGTAATTCTTATTAAATAACAGACTGTTAAGGCAAGGCCAATGGCACTATAACAAAATTTAAACTGGAGATTGTGAAAGTGTGCCCCCTAGTGGCTACAGTGTTAAAGTCACAGGTTTAGAACACCGTGTGACCCTGAGTGAGTTACTTCACCTGCCTACGTTCACATTATAGAACTATGGAAACAACTGTGCTCTGCTCTTGTGGATTTGCATGTCACTTTGAGTCAAAGTTTTAGGAAAAACACATGTAAATGCAATGTAACTGGCAGAGCAGCCAGAAGAGGTTTCCTTCCTATTTATGTAAAAAATAATAATAATAATAATAATAATAAATCAGGACAGCAGTAGTAGTGAAATTGATGAGCAGCTCTGTGAGAGAAAGAGAGAGACTTTATGCCAAGAAGTAAGAGAAGCAGTGTAAAGGGGACAGCAAACCGAAGTATTAAATATATAAATAAATAAAATTAAAAATGTGTATGGGGAGCTCGATGAGCCAGTCAGCACATGATTCCCAGTCTTAGTGTTAAAAAAAAAAAAAGATCATTGGAAATTGCATGCATAGAGTGCTTAGTGTTAGCAGCAGATGTTGGTGCCATACCTTTGTTTTTGGCTTGAAGTTCAAAATTGAGATTTCAATAAAACACTGAAAAAAACTATTGTTTCTTTAAAAAGCCTTATATTACAAAGGCTTCTGAAACAAAATACATGTGTGTCACAGTAATTGTTTCATTAAAATGTCAAACATTAAGGATTAAACTTTAAAAAAAAAAAAAATCATTAGTGCTGTAGACTTCCAAATGGTTTGGAAGTCGGCCTAGAGCAACACGTTATTATAAGTATCACAAAAAAAAAACAAAAAAAAAAAAAACTTAATTTTACCCCTTCCTTAAAAACACATAATGGGGTATCTTAACGGCTGCAGTGCCATCATAAATGATGAGTTCACTGCTGTAAAATAAGGCAAGCGACGCCTTATCAAGTCTGGGGGCATAAAAGACTGAAGAAGGCTCATGTAACGTAACCATGAAAGAATATGTTCAACATGGAGGGAACTCCATCAAGGAGAACTTTTCTCAGCTGGCTTATAAAAATGAAACCGATCTGAACTGAAGTGGCCCTCATTTTGGCGGTCAATGTCAACATTATCAAAAGGGCAGAGAAAGCATTCACTTCACCACCTAAATCTGCACGACCTTGCAGAAAGGCAATTCAGGTTAGCTCATGAATTTCAATACTGGCTCAGCAAAGCCATCTCGGAGGAGAAGGGTCACTGTTCTGTTCAAGATGGGGGGCAAAAATATCAAGTGTGTCCTAAAACACAATTGATTATATTTGGAGAAGAATATCAAGTGCGTACAAACTAATTAAGAGACATATTAATGATGGACCCGCTTCTTATTGAGAGTATAAAAATAAATAAGGATAAGCAAACAGCAAAGGTTATTGTTGAAGTGCTCTCAGTGTGAGCTAAATGCATTTAACTCGCACGGTGTTGCCCACCACCAAGATATGAGATCACGTAACCATGACTATTTTGAATGTTGAAGATGAACTCTGAAGTGGTGGAAATTTTAAAGCTACATCCAAGGGAAAAAAAAAAAAAAAGCATTAAAAAAGTTGATTTGCAAGCCTATTGTGGGCTACGCTTGACACTGTCATTGCTTTCGTTATTCAGGACAGACTCCTCGCTGTACTGTGAGCTGTATTCCATGTGGCTGTCAGAAGCTGCTGCTTCGTCGCTGTCCTTGGACTCCGTCATGCCCTCCGTTCTGTCTGGAGACTCCATGTGGTTGCGCAGCTCGGCTCCCCCCATGTGTTTTTTCCGCAGGTGCTGGTTCAAGGTGCCCTGAAAGGGGAAGCACTTACCACAGATTTCACAGTGGAAAGGTTTGTTGTCTGTGTGCCCACGGATGTGATACTCTAGCTGGTCCTTTCGTGTGTATTTCTTGCCACAGAACTTGCAAACAAAAGGAGTGATGCCCATGTGTAGGCGCATGTGACGGTCCAGACTGCCCTTCTGGTTGAACGACTTGCCGCAGTAGATGCAGATGAGCCGCTCATTGTAAGGGTACCACTGACCACGCATGCTCCGCTCACGGATGTCGTTCTCAAACCCGGGACTGCCCATCACCGTCTCTCCATCCTCAGTAGTGGCTGTTTTGATCACATTGGAGACCTCTGATGGCACGGTTGCCAGAGGCCTTTTGGGCCGTGCACGGCCACCTCGGAAGCCGCTAAGAATTGAGCGAGAGGGACTAGAACTGCTGAGGCTCACAAAAGAGGAAGACTGTGAAGTCAAATGCGGGTACGCGTAGGCAGAATGTGGTAGCACTGGTCCAAAAGAGCCTACACTCACTGCTACCACCTGATCTCCATCCACCAATTCAGTGTGGTAGCCATCATCCCCAGCAGAAGAGCTGTCTGAACAACTTGGCCGGTCAGCCTTTTCCTGCTTCACTTTGATGTCTGTCACATGCCCATCCCGGCTTATTATATCCATTTGTTCCTGTTCTGCTTCCAGGGCATTCTCGTGCTCAGAGATGCTCCCGCTGCTGCCTCGATCTGATTGGCCCTCCTCCTGAAGTCGCTGCCTGAGGCTTTTGGTAGAGTTGGCGTCAAATTTGGCAGAATCATTTGCCAGCGCATTTGTCTGCCTGGTGATATAAGGAGGGGAGATCTCCAGTGGGTTGACAAAGAGGTTGCCATCTTTGACGCCATTGCGACTGGCCTGTTGACTCTCCTTCACACTGAGCATGGTGTCAGCCCCTCCGGGAAGACTCATCTTGGAGTGAATGCCCTCCAGAATCTGTGTGCACTTGTCAATAACCGCTTGCATTTGCAGGAAGCTGGCCGCTGTGAGGAAGCTGATAACGTCCTTCAGCTGTAGCGACATCCGTCCAGTATAGCAGAAGGAGAGCAGCTGCTCAAAAACCTCGGGGTTCTTAATGACGGAGATGGAGAGGCCACTCATGGTGCTTAGGGCTGAGTGGTCTCGGAAGTATGGAGAGCTGGCAGCTAGAACGGCCTTGTGAGCCCTAAACGGCTGTCCCTGAATGTGGACTATAATGTCGCATAGCTTCCCTTGGAGGCGTAATTCGTTGAGCTGGCTCAGGACAGTACTGCTGTATTCGGGCACGTCAAACTCTATAAAGCTGTTGCTGCTGTCCATTTCTTTCCTGTTACAGGAAGCCACCTGTAGGAAAGTAGATGAGACAAAAGGAAGATGAATTAAACAAAAATGCAAAGTTGCTTCACTTTCATTATACTAATAATAAAAAACGGATAAAGTGACTGTTTAAGTTTTATTGATTTGTATGCTCCGATTTTATTTCGACTCTTTTTTTTCAGAGCAAACAGACTGAATTCATGAGGTGAGCTCACCACATTGAATTACGCACTACTCAGATGTCTCGGTTCCAAAATCTAAAACTGCCATGACTGATGGAGGCTGAGCCTAATTTGATCAATGCCAACCAGAGAAAAGAAATGCTCTGCTAAAATCACAAAATTGTGTCAAGCGTATAGTTTTATTAGGGGGTAATGATGTACAAACCAAGAAAAATAAGCTTGTCCTTCTATATGTTTGAGAGTCTCTGAATTTTTTAAACTGAGATAAATTCCAATTAGTAGTAGACAAATATGCCATTTGATCCCATATACTGGATGAAATAATTCTTCTAGATGGATTTTGAGAAAACTGTTTAAACATGATGCTAAAAACTAGTGGAAAACTGGCAAACGCTTTTAAACATTAAACACAAGACAACGTGTAAAAGGGAACGGGAAATGGGATTTTGTTTCAATGTAAAGGTAAATGTATCTGTCTACATAACTTTATGGGAGTGGTGTGTAACAGGTGAATATACTCCTTTAAGAACATTACCCAGAATGCTGTGCAGTTAAACCTGATTGGTGGCTTGACTAAAAACAGAAAGATAGGAGAAGAAGCAGCCACGTCTTGTGCTGTGTGAGAAGCTGCACTTTTATTGGTTCAAGAAACGTGAACGCCTGCAAGTGATTCTATTTAAGTAGCAGAAACGTTAAGAAGCCTTTGACGGAAAAGAGGGACATCCATGTTAAATAAATGAATTAATCATTACATTAATCAGTGATACATTTGTTATTAGTTAAAAAGTTAGTTTTAGTCTGAAAGACATATACAAATACATTACACTAGAAATGGCTGAATTTTTAATTAAAACTTGGTATGGATTTTTAGCCATTAATATCCTTAGCGTTAGACCCAAATGTCACTCGGGCTGTTAAAACAGAGCTAAAAGTGTTAGTCACGAATGTCACTTGGGTAATAGTATAGACGTGTCTATGGTAAGACCAGAGGTTTATTCGGGCTGTAATTGTGCCAAGCTTTACTTGGGCAATGGTACAATTGTGTCTTGCCTAAGTGTCAGACCTGAGCATTCCCTGGGCAATGCTCCTTATAATGACATCTCGTAAGCAACGCCTCTCGTCAGTAGTAATGACGAGGGGGATCGGTCTTCAGGCAGTGAAACTGAAATGGACAGTTAAACCAAAAGTGACTCTGGGAATCAGAAAGTGACACTCCAATCCTTTGCACATGTGCAGTGGCCTGTTCATATTATTATTATTCCTCATCATTATTTGTATCAGTATTATACTTTAATTCAGAAATTCAGAAAAAGATCCAAAAAGCAAAACTTGAATTTGCTGTGCACGGAGAACTACGCCGAATCCATGCAACTGATTTGATGTGTAGGCAAAACTTGATGGAGCCTCCTGCCTACCAGAGCGATAACAGCATGCCTACAACCACTGCAAGATTTGTTTGATGATGCAAAGAAAAAGAAGAAACTGCTTCCTATAACAATGTTTCTAACTAAAGCATCTGCAGTTGTCAAGCCATGACTGTCAAGCCTCCAAAGATCCTGACATTAGTACTATAGCAATGTCAGGGTCCAGACTGGTAAGATACATGTTCCTCATGTGGCGGGAATACCTGGATAAGCTGGGATGAAGAAGCCCCATGAATGGTGGGTAAAGGAGGGCACTTTGATCATGTCTCCCTGCTGCTACAGCCATTTCGGGCCAGAAGCCTGACCGCCAGTGAGTCTCGGATTTGGGTTTGCTCACAGAGAACCAAGGGAGCAGTTTCACATGTGAGTTGCCTCTGACCCATGTAGTGAGGTCAGCTGGAAGCATGTAGCACCGCCAAAGACTTGAGCAGCGTGGCAGAAACAGTGCTGTGCTGAAAAAGCCAAATGGTCCTTTTTAGGGCCAGCTACTCACCAGCAATCAGTGTAAAGAGGCTAATTACACTCCTCCTTCTCTCGCATGCCCTGTTTCGTTACAGGGTTATTGAGCGTGCTCCAAAGTGTCAACGTCTGCAATATGAGTTTTAATATACTGTTGTATGTGTGAGAAAAAGTAAAAAAGATTTCTCTATTTATAATTAAATGCTATGTATGTACTGGCATTTTAAATGTTCTGTGCTTGATTGTATGTATTTCTCTTTCATTAAATACAGTAAAATCAATCTGTAAGGTTTGAAAGAAAGAAAATATTAGGCTGCTACTAATGTGTACTACATAGTTAGACATACCAATGGTTGCTTCTGTACTGAACATGTACAGACCTTTTCTGCTCAGTATTCCTTCAACAATACATTGTATTAGGTACTATACGTAGTGTACTGTAGAGATGATTTAAAGTATACACGATGATGTTCCTAGTTTACATGCAAATACTACGCCATTTTATTTTATTGTATATAAAGGAACTGAGCACCCATGGATTTTGGTATCAGCAGGGGATCCTGAAACCAAACCCTGGTGGATAAGGAGGGCTGACTGTACTTTTTGTGGCAATACGGCCCAGATCTTAACCAGATAGTCATCTTCTAACCTGTTGAGTCCTGATAACAGTCACGAGGGTCCGCTGGTGTCTATCATATTCAGCACAGGGTGCAAAGTAGGAACAAACCCTGGACGGGGCACCAGTCCATCGTAGGGTGAACACACACACACACACACACACACACACACACACACACAGTAGGGCCAATTAAGGATGTCCAAATCCTTAACCTGCATGTCTTTGGACTATGGGAGGAAGCTGGAGCACCTGGACGAAACCCACACAGACACAGAGAGAACATGCAAACTCCACACACGGGGGACATGCAACGTGAACCTAAGCTTTCTTACTGTGAGGCAACAGTACAACCACTGTGCCATCACAGCTTAATCAGTAAGCAGGAAAGAGGCCCCAAAAGACATAATGAATAGCTCCAAACAAAACCTCCAGCATCAAAAAAGCAAAAGTACTATTTTGTGTTGAAGGGCATTAGTGGGTAACATAAAAATGACACCATAATCTGCAAATTTAACAAAAAACACCTTTTCACTGAGAACTTCATGCCATTTACAATGTAAAGTCAACGACAACATGAGTGCAATATGCCTAGAAAGCACAATGTCTTGGAAAGCAGTAAACATAAGAACATTAGAACAAGCCATTCAGCCCAACAAAGCTCGCCAGTCCTCTCCGCTTATTTCTTCATAAAAAAACACCAAGTCGAGTTTTAAAAGTCCCTAAAGTCTTACTGTCCACCACACTACTTGGTCGCTTATTCCAAGTGTCTATCGTTGTTTGTGTAAAGAAAAACTTCCTAATGTTTGTGCGAAATTTACCCTTAACACGTTTCAAACTGTGCCCCTGTGTTCTTGATGAACTCATTTTAAAATACAAGTCTTGATCCACCTGGCTAATTCCCTTCATAATTTTAAACAGTTCAATCATGTTACCTCTTAATCTTCTTTTGCTTAAACTGAAAGTCTCAGCTCTTTTAATCTAATCTAAACAATAAAACAAAGAGTAGTCAAGTGGTAGTGAATATCAGACTATTAAAATACATGTCATTGGATTATTACATGTTATTTCAAGGTGTTCAAATGTTAAACTGCTGAAAATACTCGGGCGCTCTAGCAATATTCAAGGAAACGCACGATGCATTTGGTGAAGTATTAAATGCAAAACATCAAAGAAAAGCTTCAGATCAGTGACTTGACAGTGTGAGCAAACCAATACCCTCCAGAGGAGATGTGCAGAATTACTTTCAGCAAAATGGGGGAATTCTTTGTATTTCTGATTTTCTTATGGAATAAAGTCTATGTCTTAACTTTGTTTTTATGTTTTACTTTATCCTAACGGTCACTGTCCTATGATCGTGAGTCTTTACTAAACATATTTACTGGCTTGCTTTCCTCTCAATTTTCATCTCCTGATTGGATTTTTTGTGAACCTCCAATTCGTTTTATTCATCTCCTGACTTCTTCACCTGGACGCCGGTGTTCACCTGTATCCGTGAGTTAAATGCCCCTCGGAGATGCAAACGTACCCGCCTCTGTCGTGGGAAAAGAGCCGAAATTGCTGTTAAACAATGCCGACTCAAGTCCCAGAGTTTTGGATTCCCAATCCCTTTGAGTCGTCTATGACCCATCTTCTCCTGCTCAGGACTCCATCACTGGTTCATGGGCGCTGGACACTGGATTTAATTTCTCCATTTCAAGACAGCATCACTTTTCCGCGGTCAGCAATCGAGTAGTAAACACTGCTAATCTCTGCACGCTCACCCGTGCTCATCCTGCAACGAGCATTTCTACTTCTATCAAGGCTGCTTGTGAACGTGAGGAGATCAGTGTCTAATAAAACTTTTATTATGCAAGACTTTATTACCTCAAATAATCTGGATTTCTTCTTCATCACTGAGACTTGGATTTTAAATGGTGACTCTTCATGTTTTACTGACTTGGTTCCATCAGGGTATTAATTTTTAAACTCTCCTCGTCTGACTCGTCGTGGGTGTGCATTGCCACTGTTTTTAAAACTATGTTCTTGTGTCGGAGCCTTACAAGGGGTCCGTTTAGCAGCTTTGAACTTCAACTTTTCGAAGTGTGCAGCTCCCCTTCTCTGCTGTTTGCCTTGGTTTATAGACCTCCTGTAATTAAAGACACTTTCATTTCTTAATTCTCTGATCTCCTGGCTGATATCACCCTCTCCCATGACAAAGTATTTATTGTTGGTGATTTCAACATTTACATTTATTGTCAATCGAAACCTTTGGTTAATGACTTTTTATCACTACTGGACTCATTTGATTTTATACAGCATATTAATACGCCAACTCACTCTCTCAGTCACACCCTTGATCTCGTTCTTACTCGTGATATTTCAGTGAATAATATTCATTTTTGTGATGTTTCTTTCACTGATCACTTTTCTATAATGATGGATCTGAATATTACTGTTGATGTCCCGACTAATAGCTGTCCCCCACGCTGCTCACGCTTTTTAAATTCTTCTACTATATCTGATATTAAAATAATTTTCTCTAGTCTTTATGTGCATGACCAAAATAATGGCATCGATGATTCTGTTGTAAAATTTAATTTTTCCTGTAAAATGGTTTTAGACGCAATTGCTCTGCTCAATATCCACAGTAATAAGGTTAAGGCCTGCTCCCTGGCTAAATGAAAATACACGATCACTGCGCAGTGCCTGTCGATCTGCTGAACGGCGTTGGAAAAAAGATGGACTGATTGTCTCCAAACAGATTTTCAGGACTTCTCTTTTCAATTTCCAGGCTGAAGTTAAGAAAACAAAACAAGACTTCTTTGCCGATTTAGTATCCCGTCATTCAAAGAATCCTAGGGTCTTATTTAATTCAATTAATACGGCCATTAACCCTCATTCTGTGATGGGATTAAACCGCATTCTTCATTCATGTGAGCAGTTTCTATCATTCTTTGTCAGCAAAATTGATACTACCCGCTGTGGCATTGTTCAAACTGAATATAAACTTCCTACTGTTAATCATGACATTGTTCTAGAATCCTTTGATCAAGTCTCACTTTCACAGCTGAAAAGAACTATCGACACCATTAAACCAGCTTCCAGCCCCCTCGATATTGTACCACCACATCTTAGTGGAAGCCTTTGATGTGTTGGGCCCATCCTTACTAGCGACTATAAATGATTCTATTAGTTTGGGGGTTGTGCCCTCATTTTTTAAACATGCTGCAGTCCATCCCCGTCTAAAAAAAAGGCAGAATTAGATCCTGGAGTTTTAGCCAATTTTCATCCAATTTCCCAACTGCCATTTCTGGCTAAAATTCTAGAATGAATTATTTGTAATTAATTGGTCGATCACCTTAACTCCAATAATTTATTTGAGATCTACCAATCTGGCTTTAGGCGTTATTATGGTGTTAAAACGGCACTCCTGAAAGTGTTCAACGACATCTCTCTTATTACTGACTCAGGTGATGCGGCAGTCCTTCTCCTCCTTGACCTGTCCGCTGCCTTTGACACCATTGACCATGAAATATTGCTGATGCGGCTTGAACATCTTGTTGGGCTTAAAGGGGCTGCTCTTAACTGGTTCAGGTCATATTTAACTGGTAGACACTTTTTATTGACTTTTAATTCCTCTTTTTCATCGACTGCTCCTCTTAAATATGGTGTTCCTCAGGGATCCATTTTGGGTCCTATTTTATTCTCTATATACCTTCACCCTATTGCAGCATTTTGTAGGAAATTTAACATTTCTTTTCACTGCTATGCTGATGATACTCGGGTTTATATTCCTGTCTGCAACTCTGCAACAAAACAACTCCACAACTGTCTGTCTGAACTAAGATCCTGGATGGATAATAATTTTCTTGATCTAAATCAAAATAAAACGGAGGTGCTTATAATGGGTCCATCAGCTAAAGCCCAAATTGGTCTTGGGCTTCTCGGCCATTTCTCTGTCTTTTCCAAACCTCAAGTCCACAATCTTGGTGTTACCTTTGATAGTAACCTCTCTTTAGAGAAATAAGTAAATTCTGTAGTCAAGAGTTGCTTTTTCCAACTTCGTCTATTAGGTAAGATAAAGCCTTTTTTATCTTCTAGGGATCTTGAGAAAGCTACTCATGCTTTTATTTTTTCCTGCCTCGATTACTGTAACTCGCTATATTCTGGGATTAGCAAATCTCTGATACGCAGGTTACAGTTGGTCCAAAATGCTGCCGCTCGCTTCCTGGTTGGGGCAAGAAAGTATGACTGTTTCTCCAATTTTAGCTCCTTTACACTGCTGCCTATCAGTTTTCGAACTGACTTTAAATCTTACTGCTAGTTTTTAAATCTTTACATGGGCTTGCTCCTGCCTATTTATCTGAATGGTTTGTTTTACACCAGCCATCTAGAGTACTTAGATCTTCTGGTCAGTTGTCTCTTGTTGTCCCTCGTACCAAGTGTAAAACTAAGGGAGACAGGGCCTTTGCAGCTTCGGCGCCTCGCCTGTGGAACTCTTTACCTCATCATATAAAGGTGTCGTCTACAATTGAACTGTTCAAAATAAGTTTAAAAACTCATTTCTATTTACTTACATTCAGTGACCTTAAGTAATACTGATGGTTTCCTCTTTGTGATTATATAACATTATTTCTAATTCATTTTGTATCTTATTTTATGTTCAGATATTTTATTTCTATTTATGTTTTTATGTTAATTGTTTTGTTTTTCATTTATTCAATTATTGTAAAGCACTTTGGCCAGAGCATTACTAAGTTGTTTTAAATGTGCTATATAAATAAATTGACATTGGCATTGCCATCAAAGAAACACTTCCAGGAATGTAAACGGGATTAACGTTGAAGAGTTCACAAATCTTTTAGCACAAGTACTGTAAGTAAAACTAAAGCTGTCACTATAATGTCAAAAATCAAGATTTCAATTTATTCAGGTTATAACTTTGTACAAGAGTTCTACGAGAAAAAAAAAAAAAAACACCATTTGCAGAATGTGTTATACTTGAGTTGCAAAAAGAGAAGATGCCTGCAACTTATTCTGACAGTTAAACTGAAATATTCTGCTTGCAACTGCAGCACTGTGGAATAATCCTTTCCCGAGTGCATGTTTAGTTGGCACTGAGAATGGGTTAGTGTTGAGTTATGGCTTTGAAACAGTACTGAAAGCAATCATAGAACTCAAGACCTATTCTTCCCCAACCATCTATGTCATTGTTTGCATCATCCCTATGTCGCCATGTGCGTACTTCTTCCAAAGTCGTTGAATGGGGTTTCTAAGTTAGCAACTGTGAGTGTGGGTGTGTGACTGGTTCCTGCTGTGTTTCTGGCATTCTTGTGCTACTGTAAAATATATACGTTGCAAAAAAAAATGAAAGGAACACTTTTTAATCCGAGTATAGCATCAAGTCAATTAACCTTCGGGTCTATTGATCTGGTCAGTTAAGAGGCAGAGGAGCTTGTTAATCAGTTTCAGCTGCTTTGGTGCACTAGAGGGGCAACAATGAGACAACCCCCAAAACAAGAATGGTTTAACAGGTGGAGGCCATTTTTCCTTCCTCATCTGTTTTTTCACTTGTTTTGCATTTGGCTATGGTCAGTGTCACTACTGGTAGCATGAGGTGATACCTGGACCCTACAGAGTTTGGTTGCACAGGTAGTCCATCTTCTCCAGGATGGCACATCAATACATGTAATTGCCACATGTCACTGTGTCTCCCAGCACAGTCTCAAGGTCATGGAGGAGATTCTAGGAGACAAGCAGTTACTCTAGGAGAGCTGGACAGGGGCCCTCGTAGAAAGTCCTTAACCCATCAGCAGGACCCATCAGTATCTGCTCCTTTGGGCAAGGAGGAACAGATGAGCACTGCCAGAACCCTACAAAATGACAACCAGCAAGCAGGCCACTAGTGTGAATGTCTCTGACCAAACAATCAGCAACAGACTTCAAGTGGGTGGCCTGAGGCCCAGACGTCCTCTAGTGGGCACTGTGGAGCTCGATTGGCATTTGCCATAGAATACCAGAACTGGCAGGTCCACCACTGGTGCCCTGTGCTTTTCACAGATGGGAGCAGGCTCACCCTGAGCACATGTGACAGACATGAAAGGGTCTGGAGAAGCCATGGAGAACGTTGTGCTGCCTGTAACATTGTTCAGCATGACTGGTTTGGTGGTTGGCCAGTGATGGTCTGGGGAGACATATCCATAGAGGGACGCACAGACCTCTACAGGCTAGACAACAGCACCTTGACTGCGATTAGGTATCGGGATGAAATCCTTGGACTCACTGTCATACCCTATGCTGGTGCAGTGGGTCCTCAGTTCCTCCTGGTGCAGGACAATGCCCTGCCTCACGTGGCGAGAGTATGCAGGCAATTCCTTGATAATGAAGGAATTGATACCACTGACTGGCCCCCACGCACTGCTCGCCTGACATAAATCCAATAGAACACCACTGGGACATTATGTTTCTGTCCATCCGATGCCACCAGGTTGCACCTCAGACTGTCCAGGAGCTCAGTGATGCCCAGATCAAGGAGGAGATCCCCCAGGACATCATCCATCGTCTCATTAGGACATTGTCAGGCATAAAAACAAGCTTGTGGGGGCCATGCAAACTACTGAGGACGATTTGGAGTTGAGGCAATGAAATTTCTGCCAAATGGACTAGCCTGCCTGCCACATCATTTTTTTCACTTTGATTTTCAGCATATCTTTGAACTCAGCCCTCTGTAGGTTGATCATTTTCATTTCCTTCAAACGATGTGGCATCCTTTCATACCTAACACATTACCCAGTCCATATCAGTAGAGATATCCAGCAGGATTTTTTTTCCCATTGAGATCTGATGTTTTTTCAAAATGATTCTTTAATTTTTTTTTGAGCAGTGTATTATTAAATACATCAAGACAGAGGTGACAAAGTACACATTATATGCAGCACTTATCTATTTGTAAACTGTGTTTGGGTTTTTTTTTTTTTGTGACGACGACAACACCTATTAATCTGCACTACCCTCAGATTTCCCACTCCTTATACACATGACATACACCCTCCAAAGCTTAGGAGTGAGTGAAAAATTGGCAGAGTGAAGGATTTAACTGCCACGAGAGGAAGAAAAACACTATTGTTTCTCATTAGCATAACAGATGTTTCAAAGAAAAATGTGGAGTGTCACTTATACACCAAGTTATCCTACAAGTATTCTCAAACAATTCTAGAATAAAGTAGTAGCAACTAAAAAAAAGACTGCTGCAAACATTTCAGGTCAACACTTGGGAGTTTGTTTTCTCATTCTTGAATCACTGTGCAGTGGCTAATCGAGACATACTGTATAACAAATAAATTCAGAGGCTTTAGTTTATTAACCCAGTCATTCAGACACAAAGTCTCGTTAGGACAAACTGGCACTAAAAGGCAGGAGCAAACCTGGACAGGGCGCCAGTCCATTACTAGGGCAAACACCTATCAAGTTATATTACTTTTAAAAATGGTATAACTGCATCATTCAGTAAGAATAACCTGCCACTAAACTATAGTGTCTTGTCCCTACGTCTGCATGCAGGACTCAATCCAACCCAGTCACTCAATCAACTACATATCTTTGGAGTATGTGGCAGACGACACAGTTTTGAGTTTGCCCTTGTGACTCACTGCAGCTCAGGTTTGACTTGCTTCAAAATAGCACCTCATTGTGAACGAGGAGGACACGAGTTAAGACGAACACAGATTGGTACAGTTTTTAAACAAAACGATGTCTTCCTCTACGTAGCTTCAACCCCTCAATGACATGAAACACATTTAAAGCAGAATAAGGGAGAAAGAGGTGACAGATGGCAGAAAAAGCAGCAGCCATCATTTGAATCATTCTTCACAAATTCTGTTGTGAACTTGAACACAGCAAGCCAATAGTGATGTGAAAACCAAGTGCTGGCGTTTAAGTACTTAAGAGCAAGCATGTTTTAAAAAGCTCTGAGCACATAATAAATGGTCTTTTTTACATAGCCTATTTATTTTTATAAGAAGTCCACCACTCTCTTCACACACACAGAGAACACTTCATGTATGTGGCCAGCACCAAGCTTCCTTAAATGCAAGATACCTTGCTCCACAGGTAGGACCACACAGATATTTAGTTGCAGGATTATTAGGTGTGCCTGCCCAGTAACAAATTGGTGCAACACTAACTCAATGAGCAGCCTAAATAAGGCAGGCCATGCCCCCCTCAAAGCGCTGACATTTCAGCACAGACACTGGCCTGTGTTATTGCAGCATACAGCTATTAAACACCAGCAGGTGGTGAATTTCTAATTTAAATTGCTTGTTCCAAATCTTCCCACAGATGCTCAATTGGATTGAGATGTGCTGACTGGGGAGACAGCTGCATTAAACTAAAATCTACGACCATCACAGGAAACTTCATGTCTTGCTGTATAGAGGATAAACCTTGTAAAAATTCAGATTAGCAAAGATGTGAAAATCTCCTAAGGCAGCAGTTCCCTATCTTTTCCATGCCCCGCACCTCTAAAAAATGTTTGATTTATGTTTGTACCCCCTACAAAAGTAATATCATATTAAAGTCAAATGTATCATTTTGAACCACAGTTTGAAGCACATACAGTACTGTGGGTGAAAAAATTGAACTAAAGAAAATAAAACTTTTACACAGGGCTGTGGAGTTGGAGTCGGGAGACAATTTTGGGTACCTGGAGTGAGGGTTGGAGTCGGCAAAAATGTACCGACTCCGACTCCAAATAAATTTAAATTGTAATAAAAAAAAAAACAACAATACAGCAAGTTCAAATGTCCCATTTCACAACCAAGAGTCATAATTAAGTACTTCTCTGATGTAAGAATAAAGCCCAGTGCATAGTTGTGTTACTACTAGCATGAAGTTCAGATGAGCTATTATACAACCTGAAAATCACATATTGTAATCTGGATTATGGTAAATTACAAAAAGTGTTTTAATTTAATTTCAGATATAATGTGTTTAACAAGTTCATTTGAGTGTAAACAAGTGTAATGATGGAGATGGAGTTGTGTGCTATGGCCTTATGGGTGTTCAGGGGTTCTTGTCTTTGGTTTAAACTGGCCAATACGATAGAGAGTCCGCTTCCTAGCCAGTAGTTCTGTGGTTAAATGTCGTGTATGTTGCCTTCCTTCAATCAACATGGAAAATACATTAGCATATTAAATACAGAGGAGTCGGAGTCAGAAGTACCAGAAACTAAGGAGTCAGAGTCAAAGGATTTATCTACCGACTCCACAGCCCTGCTTTTACCTCAGTGTACAAAATTTAAATATAAATTGATTCATTTATGTTTATAAATCTCAATAATCTTGTAAATGTGTCCTCAGTGAAGCTCAGACAGTCAATTGACAATCTGCGGGTTGGGGTATGCCGAGCAGCATCAAGCTGCTGAGAGGAAATGACACACGATCACAATTGAGGGGATTGGGAGGCTGGCACATCGCTAAGCAATGAAATACAGTTGATGAGCTTTGTCCCCACGTTGACACCTGCACTGCAGTTCAACAACAGATGCACCACACAGTTACAATTGCTGTGCTACTGCCAGGAGTGAAAACAGCAGGTGTTGTATCCGGTTCAGCCCCTCCAGATCCCAAATGTTAATAAAACTTTAAAATTAATGATATTTCATGATCACGGATTGCACAGAAATCAATACTAGACCTTGCCCTTCTCTACAGATCATTGCAAGGTTCAAATTCCATTCTCAAAAAAAAAAAGATTTGCCTTTAAAAATGCTCCACCTGCAGCAAGGAACCTGTGACAGTGTGGATTTCTGTGGCTCGTTCACAGGTGACAGTTATGCGCACAACGCTTGTTTATTTTCACAAAGTAGATTAGAATCACTAACTAATTAATGATCTACAAATGAAGGCACACTGCAAGACACCAACTGCACCATAATAAAAATTGGACAACACACCTCACTTAATTTTGCCGAATCCTTCCTCTTTGTTGTTCCCCCTGCGGGTACCCCAATTTGAGAGCTACTGTCCTAAGGCATTCAAATTGTGCTTATGAAGAACCCAATGGTTACCTTGGGGGTGGGGGGATTGGGGGAACAACATACTGCATAACCGGTATCAGCATAAAGGGCTGACATCTCTAGTATGATGGATCCATGGAGTAAATCATTTTTGCTATAACCTGATCTCCCATTACTGTGAACTGACAAAATTTGGGTTATATCACAGTCTAAAGTATCCCTGCAGTATCTAGAAAAATCTGAAATCGGACACAAAATGGACAGTTTTATGTATCAAATACCTGTGATGAGAATTGGCCACAAAATCCATGACTAATGAACCACAAGATTTAGAGAATTGATCTGCTGATGCTGTCCACGATCTTTAATTCAATAAATTAAAACATTCCGTTTGTGATCCTCTTGATGTGCACTACTTTGTATAGCATGTTGCTTGGATATGAATACATTTTGACAATTCTGATTGGGGAGAACTCTTCGTGCCGTCAGGATCTTCTGCAGACCGAAGGTATTCCAGTTCTGTCTATACAATTTTCATTTCTGTGAAATGTCATTATTTACTGCGGTTGCACTCAATAGTCATCATGAATGTTTCAATCTGTGCTTTGTAAATGCAGCGTGCTGCTTATGCATGTGTCAAATGACGATGTGTCAAGACACCACCTTATTTAAAACTGATGTTGTGCTTTAGACACTGCCTGTACTTAAAATAAAGGAAACCCAGCTTGCCCCCTGCCCCCCCCAAAAAAAATATAGTATGAATTTCAGATTACTAACTAAGCCTAAGTAGAAGGTTGTTATACCATCGTTACAATCCCGATCACAATGACAAACTTTAGGCAGGTGTCTAAATCTCTTTATGTTTCAAATGAAAACGAGGTCTTTATCATCCCCTGTACCGCAGACTCAGTCTGGCCACTTTTGTAGATAAGTTTTATATTGCAGTGGGAGTTTTCTTGCACATTTATTGAACAACAAAAACAAAAGATTAAGGAGACAGGCTTGTGATGAACGCCGTGCTAATGCAACATGATTCAGACATTACTTGATTCATTAGAATTAAGAGATACTGAAAATATTGTGCAACATATGAAACAAATGCATTCTAACAGACAGATCTTGTTAACTTTCAGAAATGCCCCCACATGTAACTCAATATCATAGCACAGAGGCATATAGAATGCTTGCTTTAGAATTACATTACATTCGGAACTTACATTAACTACTACAAGGCATGGGGGAAGAATCTAGTAGCGCATGAGTGAAGACACGCCAAGGGGTGGATGTAGTATGTAAAGACTGCATGCTGTGGTAAATCATATAAGTATACGGGGTTAACAGAATGCTTCTAAACTCTCTTCTCTGACAGGATGATACAAAAAATAGATCTCTTTGATATTTTTACTGAAAGACTTCAAGTGTTTATTAAAAGTTTAGATTTTATAGCTTACAATATGAAGCAGACACTGTCAATCAGTTTATTGATAATGCAAAGGAGTTAAAAAGGCAAATACAGAAGCTGGTGTGTAGCTGCTGCATACATTTGAATACAAGAAAGCAATATAGTCAAATTTGCAGAAAACAGGTCTTCTGTATCATTTATGATTAAAAAACATTCAGTAAGTTTTTTAAAACTTTCACAGACCCCCTTTCCCAAATATGCCCACTGCTCAAGTTGTGAAAGTAAAACTGCAAGAATTGTGTTTCCACAACAAACATGAATGAAATGTTTTCTTTAATAAGGCTCTGGGCCTCTAGTTTTATATTTCAAGTTCATTGTCATTAAAAATGTCCTTAATAAAAATTAAAATACTCTTGATTCAAATAATAAAACCGAAAAGCAAACAATACCTACAGCATTCTTGTGTTCAAGCTGCCTGCTGTGACCACAAATCTCCAACGGATTGTGCACAGCTGGTGTTGTTGCAAAAGTGTTGGCCAGAATAGGATTTTGCACAAGAAGGTGCAGTTGTTACAATGAAGTATTTAAGAAATATCCGGGTGAAATGGTAGCACATCTACAGGAGCGGGTAGTAGAGAAAGCTTTTATTTGCAGAGCTTCCTAATCACGTTAACTGCATGTTTGCTTATGAGGATCATTAAATATCCCCTTGACTCTTCACTGACACTGCCATAATGAAAATAACAGATCATAACCAGCGTGAGAGAGAGAGAGAGAGAGAGAGATCAAAGAGAGACTGTCAACTTCAGAGAGAGAGAGAGAGAGAGAGAGAGAAACATACTGGAGCAATTAATGGATGGATAAATGCAGATGAAATGCACTATATGATAAATAGATATAAGTGCTACAAAACAGATGTTGAGCAGATATTAGTTTATTAATCATCAAAATGAAGCAAAACAGAAAAAAGTCACACAGACAATTCAAAATAGTTAAAACAAAGTGCAAATTATTACACAAGTTCCAGACCCTGAACTTTACACACCATAACTCCAGTGTATACTAATTGTTAAGGTCCCTAAAGAAATCCTGTCCATATGCCAATGTGTTTATTAAACTGCAACTGGCAAGGGTAATGATGGGCTGTACTAGGGTGAAAAAGAACGCTTGTTAAGGTTTGTTAAATAAGACTCATTTATTTTATCTTGTGTGATGTGTTAATATAGGAATGCAGGATTATTTAGATAAGATGTAGCTTTTAAGTGAATAAACCGTGTAAAGAAGAATATTGTAGAGGTTGCAAGGGATGGTTAGTATTATTTTTGATTGTGTGTATTTAAACAGGGGTTTAAGAGGTTAAGCGTGCTACGGGACAGAAGGTTTGGAAAGCGCTTTTCTGACTACTCAGAGCATTTTAAAAAGTGGAGGGGCACTTCAACCACCACTAATGTGTAGCATCCACCTGAACGATGCAACAGTAACAATTTTTGTGCCAGGACACTCTCCACACATGAGCTATTAGGTGGTGAAGTGGTGAGACAGAGAGAGCCAGTTAGAGACAGAGGATGATCTGGGGGTCAGAATGACTAAGCCATTTAGCCAGGAAATTGGGATGCACCCTACCATTTTAAGAAGGCTGCCCAAGGATATTTTATAACCACAGAGAATCAGGACCTTGTTTCTATTTCCTGAAGGGCGGCAATATTTTTACAGCACAGTGTCCCCATTGCGGCACCGAGATCCACATTCAGACCACAGGGTAAGCGCCTCCTACCTCACCAACACCTGTGCTGCCAGCAACCCAAGCTTTTACTAGAATGTCTCCCATCCAAGTACAGGCCAGGCCCGAACATGCTTAACTACAGATTGGTGACCACTTCTGGAGTGCATGTTGTATGGCTGCTTGTTTACAAAATTATATTTATATATGAATATTAGGTTACCTGCAAATGTTAAAGCAAATATTAATATAGTGTTGTGTTGATCAGTACTAAATTCTTGACTTTGGTACCAATACCAGTTTTCATACCACAGTGGTTGGATTTCAGACCCTTCAGATGTTTTAGAAAATTCCACTACTGACACTGTGTGACCATGAGCAAAATAAATGTAATCAATTGTATCTCAAACGTTTTAAGTCATGTAGGCATCAATTAAATAATAAGTAATATTTATGTTATTATATCACCGGAGCTACTTACTCTTGAACATCCTATACACAACTCACCATGAGTAAAACATTCCATGCTATTTTTTCTAGCACCTTGGCTTCTGCTGCCAGTCTTTGCAAAACAATTTTACAGAGGAGTGTATTCTTTTGGATTGAAATGGATAATCAGCTATGTTTTCTCTATGTTCCCTTTTGAACTGCTATGCAGCTGTTACTGCTCCGCTCACTTCCTTGCAGAACAACACTTTGGAAGCCACACAGCTGTTATCACACACCTTTCACCCTTTTGTAATGTACCCGCAGCTCCAAAAACTTCACAGGTCACCGCCAATTGTCATTTATCTATTTGTGCTTTGCAACGCTTAGTACTTAAAGGTCCACCAAGCTCATTGTTCATTTAAGAGTGCTTTGCACTACTTGATACTTCACGGGGTTTGTGTAAGAGTGCTTTGTGACATTTGATACTTTATGCCTGGAGGCCAATTTTGCAGAATTGATAACTTAATGAGAGAAGATTTGGATGTAGGAGTCCCAGTAGTCAACAGCAAAAAAAAAATTTAAATAAAAAAAAAAAATACAGCTCTCATCTTCCTTGAGCTTCCCTGAACTTCATCCTTCCATTTCAAAATGTGACAATGTCTCTTTTTTCCTGTGCAGGGCACTGCCTCGTGTTCAGTCATCAGTCCACAACATTGGAAAGCAGTGCTACTCATGTGGCCCTTCCGTCACTTCTACAGCATCCTTTATTTGCACAAAGCACACTCTCAGAGCAGCACAACTTACAGAGCATGTAAGTTAGTATACTATAAATAAATATCAACAAATAAAAAAATTAAATTAACAAATAAAAAAAAAATGTGTCAGCCACTTTTCCTTTTCTGTAACATCTCCAAATTTTAAATAGAACTGTCAAGGCATTTTGGAAATTTTGGGGTATTTAGTATTTCTATTGGGGTTTTGGGTGGTTGTATATTTTTATATCAAAATGTCCTTTCTGAGTGGATGCCTGCTGCCTCAGATGTTCCATCCTGCCAAACAACAGCATTTTTAACAAAGCAAGAAACACTTTTTGTTGATGGGCGAGTAAGTGCATGAGCCAGATAAACCTCACATTTATTTATTTAGTTGGTAGGTAGGTATATATATATATATATATATATATATATATATACACACACATACATACAACAACATTTATTTCTACAGCACATTTTCATACAAACAATGTAGCTCAATGTACTTTAAATGATGAAGAAAGAGAAAAAAAAGACAAAATAAATAAGAATGAAAAATAGGAAACACTAATTGACATAGAATAAAAGTAAGGTCCGATGGTCAGGGAGGACAGAAAAAAAAAAAAAATCCAGACGGCTGGAGAAAAAAAATTAAATCTGCAGGGGTTTTGAGACCACTCAGCCCTCTCTAGTCATTCTACCTAACATAAATGACCTCAATCAGTCCTCATTGTATTCAGGGTTCTCATGGAAGAATTTGATGATGGTCATGTGGACTTCTGGCCTTCAATCCATCCCCCGTGGCTCTGCCACAGTAGTAGTGAAACACGACAGTGAGGAGGGCGCTGCCCAGCTAAAATAGCTACTGCTGCAGACCGGAGTAAAATGGGTGTGACATATTTTCGACTTCACCCAATCATATTCTCACTTGCCTTGGACCGCAGCCTCTGTCTCAGATTAGTGCGAATATACAGTATCGCTCCTGCAAGCATACTATGATTCTTAGTGCGATGAGAGAAGTTGCAAAATCAATCAGAATGTTCAAGCAAATTATACAATAAGTCTGATCTAAATCCATTAAGTAATTCTCTTGCGAAAAGCAGACAGACAGACATTGGATTTTATATATATGTATATATATATATATATATATATATATATATATATATATATATATATATATATATATATGTGTGTGTAAATATAAAATAAATTAAAAAAGTACCGTATTTTAATATAATTATATTATTTTACCCATTGGATTCTCTGCAAATAAACATAAGTTAGACTATAATAAATTTTAGTATTTATCTCACTCAAAAAAAACATGGTTTACTAACACTAGAAATCACCAAGTGGTTGAAGGTTCTATAGGATGAGGGGTTGATATTTAATCCAGATTCTGTAGGACCTGATAATCCAGGTCAAAAAGATCAAGTAGGTTCTGAAGGATGAGAGACTGACATATTATTTTGGTCTTTTAGATCCAGTAAAACAACAGGGAGATTCTCATTCAGGTTCAGCCCTTGCAGTGGTGGAAAACTAGGAGCAGGTTGTGACCTGTCATCCCGGCTACAAACAGCCTGACATTATTAAGGTATTCAGAGGTTAAGCGCTAAATCCTTTCAAGGGTGGAAATCTGGGTGCAGGTTGTGCTTTCAGCAGCATGTGGCCTGCCCTTGTTAAGGGTTCTGGGGTTAAGTACTACATGTAACACAATGCTAGTAGGCTAGGGAACAGTACATTTCTTCTTGTTCACCAGTAATTTGGAACCTTTGGAGGCTAATGTGCCTTTCATGGAAACGTTCCTGGTAATATATGGGCATGATATGGGGAGGCACAATATAGCCTGAAGGCTGTGGAAAGAGCCATCTAAAGAGAGTAGGGTAGTATTTCAAAATTCTTTAATACTAGGGTGTTGTACCATGTTAGCCATTCTTCAGAAAGAAGAAGGGGCCCCGAGTTGCCCTGAAAGCTTGCATATTGTAATCTTTTTAGTTAGCCAATAAAAGGTGTCACTTTGCTTGACTTTCACAAAATTCTTTAAGAATGTTATATAATCTGTCCTATAAAACTCCTTTGTGGATTTTGATCTCTGCAAAACTTCATAGGGCACTAGGTTGAATGAATAACTGAAGGATTTAAGTTCAATGAAGGATTTTAAACCAACATAAACTGAATAGCGCCATGATGGGCACGCAACATTTACAGCTCAAAAAAGAAAGCAAAGGCTGAGAAAAACACCTGCATGTGCACTGCCCTGTGGCAGTTATCTAAAATTAGGTATCTCTATAGGCAGCCCCTTCACTCAGGCCAAGTTGTATTACAGGAAACTCTGGTTTTTGGAAGAAAAAAAAAAAAGCGTAAAAAAGTAAAGAGACATAAACTGAATCTTTGTTCACAAAGAGCTATAAAAATAGGTGGTTATGTAGTTGGCCAAGGCAAAGACATCCAATGTAATGCTTTTGTTGTGCTTTAAGCACTGGCATCGTCACTAGACTTGCTTTTCCAGAATTCAGCTTTTCTGAAGGACTCTTTGACAAGCACTTAAAACATAAAAGTTATTATGCACACACATACGCGCACACACACACGCACACACACACACACAAAGGAGGAGAAAAGCCAACAGAATTGGAGAAAAGACAAGTTTTCTTTCTCTGCCACAGACAGCCATTTGCCTATCTGCATTCATACATGACAGCTGTTATATTTGAACTGGCTTGAAAGGCACCTTTGTTCTTGTGTCAATTTGAACTTTGTTGCTTGCTATTCTTTACTCCAAGAATGTTTGTTAAACAAGTAAAACAATTTAAACAAGATGTCAAAAATGTTGTACATAAAGCCCTATCATAGTGCTACATTAAGATCCCATTTGCAGAACCATCCAAAACTTAAGCAGTGGTTGGCAGTCCAGCAAGAATGGGTTCCTGCCTTTTCACAAATGCCATCCGGACAGACTCCAACCTTTTTCAATAAGGTAACTACTGTATTTATTACACTTTTACTATCCATTTCGGTCCTCCCAAAAAAAAAAATAAAAACACACACACAAACAAAAGCCCCTGCCTGGTTTAGTTTTGGTATACGTTTCCAAAGAATTCTAAACATAAAAGTCCAAAAACTGAGGTACAGTGTCTTTTACAATGGATTACATTTACCATAACACATTTAAGTCTGATTTATAACTCAGGCAAACCATCAACTATAGGATACCCCTGCTTTGCAAATCGAATCTGCTCCTGAAAAACCCTCTATTAGGTGAGTTTCTGTAAGGCAATCACACAATTACCATTTAAATTGAAAAACCTTTAAGCATTCCCTGGCCTGGACCCCAAAAAATAACTCCCATTTTTGTTCAAATAAAACCAAAAGCTTCACAGAATTTGTTTAATTATATAGTTAGTAATTAAATAAACCTACTAAGACATTTTCCATTCATTTAATACTATTTAATTAAGACTACGCTTTACTACTTCCATGCGTTTTTGTGTTGACATCTTCAAAGGAATGGCCTTTCGATCTTTGCTGAGCTTTTTTTGTGTAAATCGGTGTTGCTCAAGATAATGTGAGAAGACACATTTCAACACACATAGCATGCTGAGTGAGCCATTGCATATGAATGCAGTATCAGGCGTAAGACTGACAGGCTGGGAGTGAGGACCACCAGCCTCCGGTAGCCCCGCTGCAACTATAGTCCTGCCCACCTAAAGTTATCTGACCCTGCCCAGTCACGTTCCACATACTACAATGAGGTATATTTGGAATGACTGCGAAGATGATCATGTTAGCACTAACTTATTAAAAGACCTTCTTTGTATACCGACCAAGCGGTTGTTTATAATTCAAGATACACCTGTACTACGCCATCATTGAAGCAAAAGTGGAGAAGACCTCCCTTCCAAAACAGCAATAGTCAGTTTATGCTGCCGCACAAATGAAAGCTTCTCTCAGTGTTCACATGATCTTGGACAAATGGGTCTTTCAACCTCAGTCATGCTCCCTCAGGTGACCCAGCCCAAGGCCAATCAGAGACCACCATATGCACAACTAGTATGCTTGATCCACAGATCCTTCTTTCTCACACACTGCTATTTCTATTCCTTCTCTGCTGCCTCAGTGGCAGTCTTCATGGCCCTCCTCTTCATATGCCACTAAGGCACAAGTAAGATCACAGGCTCTGGAAAGATACTGACCAACAAACTCTCAGCAAAATACCTTAATGAGCATAAACTGTGGGCAACGACTGCACATGCACCACTTGTAAAATCCAGCACTTGCTTTGGTATCTCCAAAACCTGCATGATGTGTGGCCTGTTGGTGGCAGTTGACAACTTGATCTTTCTTCCCAGGCTGACCCTGCACTACTATGTCCTGAGCAGTCCTTTTCATATTCTTGGCCTGCTGGGTTAGACAAAAATGCCCTGAAAACTACAGTATAATGGAAAAGAGGCAAGCCATTACAATAAACCAGAATGCTGGGACTGAATGACCCAGTTAGAAAAAGGCAGTTGTTACAAAACTCCAAAACAGACAATTCAACAGCCTTCCAAACTAAGAACGGGTTTATCCAGAATGTGCTTTGGTTCTTTAACTGAAAATGTAGCATTTTGTTCCTTGTTTTTAACAAAATCTGAAATTAACAGATTGCTTGCTTGGCTATTCTCCAATGGGGGAAAATAAAATTGAAAAACCTGGCAGTGACCAATTCAAGCATAACACACAGGTCCCGAGTACCCTGCATATTCAATGGCACAAAGGGCCGGCCAGTCAGCCAGCCAAAAGGTACACAGACAGGCCATCAATCTCCCATCACCGGCTCAAGGGCTTTATTGACTATAAAAAAACAATAAATATCTATTTACAACCACTGATACGAGACATAAAAGGTGAATGATAAAAGAGTGCACTCGTTTACAATTACTGATACCAACCATGAAACCACAGGTTCACAGGGTTCGTGGCAGTGTTTGCTCAGAGGTTAGGTGAGGTGTGGATAGGCGCGTCTCATGACAAACAGGCATGAGAAGTTTCAGGTGCATGGAAATTAAGCAATCTGGCAGTGAACCAGGCTCAATTTCCTGGAAAGTTTTTTTTTAAAAAAGAGTTTGCACTGGCCCATATTACAGCATACTAATACTTGCACCCTGTCAATGTGCAAGCTAATTCAAAGTTATTTTTCAGCTGGAACTGAACAGAAACCCATTCCAAGTGGTTAGCAAACAAATCACATAACTAATAATCTATGAGTCTGCTGTTCAGCTATTAAATATACCAAATTTCGGCTCACGGCATTCATCAGCAGAGTACTGTGGAATGTGATACTCAAAACATTCTTGATGCACGAAGATACACACCTTTTCTTCGTACTGACAATTCTGACCTACATCCCTTACTTCGAGACACATCAAACCTGGTTTTGTTTTACACGTTCAATGTCTTGTTGCACACTGAAGCCATAAAACGTCAGGTGCTCACATTTTCTGATAATTAAATAATAGAACTTTGCAGACCAAGCCTCCAAACACTTGATGGCAGTACTTTTAACAATTCCATTTATAAATGCTATTGAAATTTTCATCACATCTACCTGCCAATAATTCCTTACAGAACTGATCACACTCCATTAAACAGCAAGTAAATTGTCAAAGGATGGCACTTTGTAAAACCCTTAATTGCGAGTGCCATATCAGGGGCTCTAACTTAACCCTGCGTGAATTGTTGCTGTTACCGTGGGCACTAAAAGCTATTGCCATGTTTAACGGTATGATGCAGCTATTAGAATCCTAACTAGGAAAAGAAAATCCAAGCTCATTTCTCCAGTTTTGATGTCACTACACTGGCTACATGTGTCATTTAGAATTGACTTTAAAATACTGCTTATGGTTTACAAAGCCTTAAATAATCTCGCTCCATCTTATATATCGGAATGTCTGACACCCTGTATTCCGAATCGTAACCTTAGATCCTCAAATGAGTGTCTGCTTAGACTTCCAACAGCAAAACTTAAAAGTAGTGGTGAGACGGCCTTCTGCTGTTATGCACCTAAAATCTGGAATAGCCTGCCAATAGGAATTCACCAGGCTAATATAGTGGAGCTCTTTAAAACACTGCTGAAAGCACATTACTTTAACATGGCTTTCTGATAACTTCACCTTCATTTAAT
This sequence comes from Polypterus senegalus, assembly GCF_016835505.1. Classification (NCBI taxonomy): domain Eukaryota; kingdom Metazoa; phylum Chordata; class Cladistia; order Polypteriformes; family Polypteridae; genus Polypterus; species Polypterus senegalus. Next base: position 182,080,183 of record NC_053162.1, on the reverse strand, counting down.
CCTGATACTGTGTATATTCAATTAATTATAATAAATATTCATAGAAGCTCTAAAATCCATACTATCCCCTACTGTCTCTTCTGTTTCTTTTCCTGGTTTTCTGTGGTGGCGACCTGTGCCACCACCACCTAATCAAAGCACTGTGATGTCCTACATTGATGGATTGAAAGCCAGAAGTCTACATGACCATCATCATCAAGTCCTTCCATGAGAACCCTGAAAACAATGAGGACCGATTGAGGTCATTTATGTTAGGTAGAATGCCCAGAGAGGGCTGGGCATTCTAATGGCCTGGAACCCCTGCAGATTTTAATTTTTTCTCTCCAGCCGTCTGGAGTTTTTTTTTTCTTTTTTCTGTCCTCCCTGGCCATTGGACCACCTTACTCTTATTCTAGGTTAACTAGTGTTGTCTTATTCGAATTCTTACTTTGTCTTTTATTTCTCTTTTCTTCATCATGCAAAGCACTTTGAGCTACATTATTTGTATGAAAATGTGCTATAGAAATAAATGATGTTGTTGTTGTTGGTAAACTTTCTTCCAAATTTTGCATTTCCAGCATGCAGTGTACTTGTGAAAATCATTTATTTTCTTACACTCAGATTTCCTATCCTTTCCAAGTTTCTACACTATGATGTACAGCAGGTAAATATATTTTTTAATCCTGAGAATTTCTTTTTCCTCTCAATTATTTTACTTCAATTACAAGTTAAGATTGTTATCATTTTGAATGAAAAATCACAAGGATAAATAGTTTTTTCACAGGTAATTTTTCTTTTAATTTACCAAGAGTGCCAATATTAGTGGAGGGTCTTGTATTATGTAGAAATTAATGCATACAGGCTAGGGTACATACGAAATTAATTCACAAATAACAACTGGAAAGAAGCAAGGAACTTTGATTTGCTACATCAAGAAACAGAAATTAATTTACAATAGATAAAACCATTTATCAAGATCACTTATCTTTATAACAGTTACCATAAACTAGTGCTGGGCAACAAAACTATCAACATTTTTCATTTAAAATATTGTTCGATAATGATGATGAGCGTAGGGTATATGATTCTATTAAACATTTTCCACCTATGCCATTTATAAATAAATAAATAAACAGACAAGGCTTGCGGCCTACTGTGCAGCGTGCAGACTTGGCGAAATGCCAGAACAGCAGCCAATTGCGTTGCACTTTGCAGTATTACAAGTGCCCATGAAAATGGTAAGGTGGTAATTATTAACAACATGGACGTGAATGTGAGCAGAAATTGCGTGCAAAGACGAGCATCTGGCAAGTGAAGCCAAGGAGACAAATGTATTAGTTTGCTCATGAAGAGATAATATCAAAGAAAGGGCACGCATCATCAAAGCTTTGGAAGTTAGTTTGGTTATCACAAATCAGACTAAACATGGGTGAAGCCAGTTTGCAAGATATGCCACTGCCCTGTACCTAAAAACAAAGGTAATAGAAATCTATTCCACCACCACAAAAGATACCATTGGATCAAATATTACATAGAACTTTATTTGTCCCTAGGGTGTCATTTGGCAGTATGAAGATGAATATGTAGATTGCCAGAAAGAATGCTCAAGTGATGGGACTAGCAAGCTTTCAAGCAGTGGTGCTGTACCTGGACAGGAGTCTAATGTGTCAATGTTTGCAGCCATGAACCCCTGTAACAAAGGATCCAAAAGAAATTAAGACATCAAGAATGCAGTCACCCAGTTCAAGGCAAAAGACATGATGCCAAGTACATGTTGTTGAAAAAGGAGGTTCCAGAACACCTTTGAAAGTCCTCAACTCAAGGTATCAACTTCCTGGCTGAAAACATTCTTCTTATACACTGAATTGCTGCAGCTTTATGATAAATGTCATGCAAAATTGGAGGTTGAAAAGCATGAAATACTTTGCCACTATCACAGATTTACAGTCAAGTTAGACGTCACAGCCATACACAACTCTTACTGTGCACTAAAATGATGGAGGATGGAATTAACACAGCAAATGCTTGCAGACTGCATATTTTCCAGAGGATTATACAGCCGAAACCATCTCAGTGGGGCTCGAGGATGCGCTGTCATCCTGGACGCTTAGAAAGGACAGCCAGGTCTGTGTGTAACAACAGACAGTGGAGTGAACACTGTCAAGGCAGTGTTGCTGAAAAAATGGGCTTGCCTGCAATGCTTCAGGTACCCGCTGTACCTAGTGATTGTGTGTCATTTGGTATGATATAGGCAGTACGTCTGTAAATGGCAATTTAATTAATAATATAAATATAGTAATAATAAATGTTTCATATAACATATGGCATATATAACATTAGTAATACAGCAAACGTTTATTAATAATAGATGAATATATTCAGGTTTTGTTATCTCTATAGAGACAGCAGGAAGAGACATCAGAACTGACAGTCATATCGTGGAGCGCAAACGTGAATATCAGCACAGTTTCGTTGCAGCCTTTGTCGATTTTCGTAAAGCGTTTGACTCACTTTTTCGAGCTGACATGTTGGACATCCTGAGGGTTTGCGGGATCCTTTCGAGGTTGCTGGATATCATGGCCAGCCTATACACTATTACTGTGAGTGCTGTGCAGAGTGGAGGAAGAACCTCTGTGTTTTTCTCAGTTGATTCTGGGGTTCGTCAGGGGTGTGTTCTGCTCCTACTCTGGTCAATGCTTGTATGGACTGGGTGTTGGGCAAGGTCGTGGTGTCCAGCAGCTGTGGGGCATCTGTTGGTGAAGAAAGATTCACGGATCTGGACTTTGCTGACGATACTATGATCTTCGCAGAGTCAATGGAGGCTCTGATTGGGGCGCTCGAGAGACTGAATGAGGAGTCTGAGTGTCTGGGCTTGCGAGTGTCCTGGATAAAAATCAAGATCCAGGCCTTTAATGACTTCTTGGGCACAGTGGTCAGCAGTGTGTCTGTTTGCAGAGAGAGTGTCGACTTTGTCGAGAGGTTTACTTACTTTGGCAGTGACATTCATGTCTCTGGTGACTCTTCCTATGAAGTCAGTAGACGGATTGGGAGAGCATGGGGGGTCATGAGGTCGCTAGTAAAGGGTGTGTAGTGCTCCCAATATCTACGCATAAGGACGAAGGTCCAAGTCTTTAGAGTCCTGGTGCTTCCTGTTGCTATATGGCTGCGAGACATGGACACTGTCCAGTGACTCGAGACGAAGACTGGACTCCTTTGGTACTGTGTCTTTCCGGAAAATCCTTGGGTACCGTTGGTTTGACTTTGTGTCGAATGAGTGGTTGTTCATGGAGTCCTGAATGAGGCACATTACCTGCATTGTGAGGGAATGTCAGTTACGGCCATGCGGTGCGTTTCCCTGAGGGTGATCTAGCTCGTATGATCCTCATTGTTGGTGACCCGAATGGCTGGACCTTGCCAAGGGGTCATCCACATAACACCTGGCTGCGGCAGATAGAGGGTCATTTCTGGAGGGTGGGACTGGACCGTGTGTCTGCATGGAGGGGATTGCCAACCAGGATTCAGAGTTGCTTTGTCATGTAGTGGATGTGACAACACACTGTACCAGTGCATGCTCCCCAACTTGACTTGCTATCAATGTTCTTGTGAGTAATCTTCTATGTTGACAAAACTGACATGTCCGATATGTTCATTCCAAACATAAAATTTAGTATTTCAAAAATTCCACATTGAAAGTGCATAATCACAAAGTTAGAGGGGCTGCTAAAAGTGCAGCATACACAACACTTGTTTACGTTATTGGGTTTTTGTAGTCAAAGTAACACTCACAAGATAAGAAATGTTACATATTGTATGTAGTGAAAGCAGTTAACAACATACTGTATAAATGAATTGTACAGAGTGAATGGGATGCATTCTCCAGTTCTGAGTAGTAACTACAGTTAAAGTGAGCCCAGTTCAGAGTTTCATTAGTCAATATTGTCACAAAGAAAAAAGAGTACAGAAAAATTCTTACTTAAATGTCCTTAGCATTATGCAACAAGTCACCACTCTCCCACACCATGACCAGCGAGTATCACTGCCATGCCTCAAAACTCCTGGCTCTCTTATCTGAAATAAACTACCTTACCTTGCAGTTAGAATTATACTGGAATTAGTAACAGTATCTGTAGCAAAACATACAGGCTACTTTTAACAAATTACCAAAACATTTCATTCAAAGGCCAACTGAAATTATTAAAATGAGTACAGAATTTTTTGCATGCAAGAGGGGAAGCTCATTGGCTGATTGTGTACACAAACGCTACCAAAGCTTCATTATTTACGTGAGGCACTTCAGAAACACTAAAGACCATTTTACAGGAGGACTATGAGAAAAATGGATTCATTTTCAATTAACAAATTTCAGGTTGTGACAAATATTTAAAAGGAGGGACTGTATTAATTAATTGATGTGGCATTAGTTTGATAATGTTTGAATTTCTATCTTTTAATATAGACTATAAACAGTATTATTTTTCGGTTACTAAACAAAAAATGAAAGTGAATTAACTTAGTCCATGTGTATTTTAAGATACATAAGTGGGTGTGCAATGATCATATCATTCTTTATACTCTATGTTAAAATCCCCACATTTCTTACTACATCTGGGAGAATCCCATGACTGACATAAATTAAATTCTGGCCCAGGGAGCTGCCTAAACAGCACATGGACGGGGCATCACTTCTACACACTCGCCTACACTCATTTACTCATAGCCAATTCAGTAAATGTTTGGGATAGCTGGAGAAAATTCATGGGGAGGACATGGAAGTGGTGCACAGATACATGTACCTGGGGGTTCACATAAGCAATAACTGAACTGATCTGACATCACACAGAAGGATCAGAGCAGGCTGGATTTGCTAAGGAGACTCCGGTCTTTTGATGTATGCAGCAGGCTGCCGGAAATGTTTTATCAGTCCATAGTAGCCAGTGTGGTGTTCTATGCTACAGGCTCCTGAGGAAGAAGCATGTGCTCAAAAGAAGCACAATGTCTGTACAAACAAATTAGGAAAACCTGCTCCATTACAGGGTGAACCCTGGACACACTGAAAGCTGTGGTGAAAAAGAGGACAATGGTGAAATTGGATGCCGTCACAAAAAATCTCCTTTCTCCCCTCCAGGAGATGCTTCTACCTGATGTACATGTTAAGTTTAATTTATTTATTTACTTATTGGCTGTATTATCTGCCCTGCACGTCTGTATCTATGATTTTCATGCTTCTGCTGCTGTATGAAGCTGAATTTCCCACTGGGATAAATAAAGTTTATTTAACCTAATAAGCAGGTTGATCAAGCAGATATGGACAGACCATCCTAATTCTACACAGACTGTGTAAATTCAGTGGACCTGTGACAGAGAGGCAATAAGAATTTCCCCTTGGGATTAATAAAGTATCTATCTATCAATCTAATAATTGTACCATAGTGTAAGTAAATGTACACTGAAAATTGTAATTGAAAGCCATCTTAAACTTCTGACAAACTTCAACGCCTAAAATTCTAGCAAGTAACCATTACATTCCAAAGTTTTGGTTGCAATCCAGAAATGAAACAGCAATGAAGCAGAATGTGGGTTGGCAGGAGGGAGTGTTAATGACTTGAAAGAATCTGAAGGACCAAGGAGCTCAAGTGTATAACCACTCAAAACCCGGCACTGTCAAGCTTGACTGTCTGTTAAACAGGTCCCCATGACATTCAGCAGCAGTTGCGAAATAATATAAGTTTAAGTGCAACAAAATGGAGGCACCAAAACTGGTTTAGGAGCACCTTATCCAGCCTCTATCAGGAATGTGTATATTCTCAAAATGAAAAAAGAAATCTTGACAGAGGCCACAAAGAGGATGATAAACATCATTTAAAGAAAAAGAAAAAAACATCAGTTGAAATTAGTCTTTAAAAGGTATTCTCTAAGTCAACATGTTTGACGGCATTTTAAAATCTGAAGAACTGTGAAATTTGGGGGGGCTGAGGCAAGGCAGAACTGGCCCAAAAATGCAACTTGGGGAAGCATAGGTCACAGCAAATCTGCACTATGCTACATAAAGACAATGGGAATTTTAAGTCTGACACATACCAGCTACTGAAAGTGCACAGAAAAAAAGGAATACACGTTGGGAGAATGGGACAACTCATTTGTTCCTTAAGCAATCCTGGAAAATGAGCTTCAGGGCTGCACATTTTCTAGCTTCTCTCCCAGATCCCCAAGCCTTGCATTCTAGTAGTCCGAATACACGGTTAACGTAATGTGTATTTTATGGCATGTTGTGAATGGCATCACAGCTATAAAAACCACAGATTGCTAGGTTCACTAGAAGGGCCCCTTGTCTAGGTGCAACCTTGGCTCTTGGGATGTTTGCAGTGGCAATATGCTGTTTGTTTTGTGGTTTGCCGGATTAAACTGCCTGGACTACTGCAACAGGGAAGGGGGTGGATTCTCAATTAAGCCAGAGAACTCTACACTATAGCATAATGACCACACCCTACGTGAGTATAGCAGATAAAATATTGTATAACTGGAAGCAAACACTTACATGCCAGAGCAAACTTTACTTATGCGAACCTGAAGAACCTCAGAAGACAAAAAATAAGATTAAGAAAGTGTTTAAAGTGCCTCATTGGCTGATGCAATTTAGGAGGTATACTCTTAAGATTGTTGACAAATTGGCAATATGTATGCACACGTATAGCAGTGTGAGGGCTAGCAAATGGTAACATTCTGAAGGGTGTTAAAAAACTAAAATAAAACTAAATACACTCAGTTCAAAAGGTACACAGCTGTAGGAGTGTAGTGCCAGAAACTATAAGTACAACAAATTAACGTAATGCTTTAAATCAGCGGTTCTCAACATCGGTCCTGGGGACCCCTTGTCACTGCAGGTTTTTTCCAACCAGCTTCTGTTTTTAATTGAACTCCTGGGCTAATTAAGTGAACTGATATTTCCCAAGTTCTGTGTTTGGGGAACAATATATTAATTAGTAAACTAAGTTTGATTAAAAATATATATATATATATTAAAATGTATCAAGCAGTTATATAGGAATAATATATTTTTTTCCTTTTAACAGTATTTTCATCTTGATTTTCATTCTACTTTTCAAGGTGTTCTAATTGTTTAATTAATCCATTATTTACTAATTAGTGGGTCTGACGCTAAAGTAGTTGCAGCCTTTGATTATTCAGTGTTGTTTGCCAGCGTGTCTGATCTGCTCGTTTTAAGTTGTCATTATTAAGATACAATGAAGGGGGAAAAACTACTCAGAGAAAGGGCAAAGTATAATGGAATCAACATTAAGAAAGTTAAGCATTTAAATCAATAGCAAAAGCAGAAATATTTAGAAATGTCTTATAAATGTAAAAATCATGCTGCTATGCTTTTCTGAATGTCAAATAAAAGCTAATTAAATGAGATCAGTGTTATCAGGTGTTGTCACCGATTAGGAATCTGGTTGGAACAAAAACCTGCAGCCACAGGGGGTCCCCAGGACCTAGTTTGAGAACCACTGCTTTAAATAAAGAGGTAGGACATGGTGGAAATACATTATATTGCCAAAATTATTGGGGACCCCCACCCCCCAAATCATTGAATTCATGTGTTTCAATCACCTCCATGGCCACAGGTGTATCAAATCAAACACCTCGGCATGCAGATGGCTTCTACAAACATTTGTGAAAGAATGGGTCAAGCATTGTATTGCGATAGGATGCCACCTGTGCAGTAAGTCCATTTATGACATTTCCTTGCTACTAAATATTCCATGGTCAAATGTTAATGGTATTATGACAAAGTGGAAGCCACTGGGAACAACAGCAACTCAGCCACAAAGTGGTAGGCCATGTCAAATCACAGAGCAGGAACAGCGCATGCTGAGGTGTGCAGAAGTCACCAACTTTCTGCTGAGTCAATAGCTATAGACCTTCAAAAATTCAGAACAGTGTGTAGAGAGCTTTATGGAATGGGTTTCCAAGGTCGAGCAGATGCATCCAAGCCTGACATCACCAAGTGCAATGCAAAGCATCGGATGCAGTGGTGTAAAGAACACGACCACTGGACTCAAAAACAGTGGAGATGTGTCCTCTGGAGTAAAGAATCATGCAATCCGATGGACAAGTCTGTATTTGGTGGGACTTGCCTGACTGCAGTGTGCCAAGTGTAAAGTTGGATTATGGTGTGGGGTTGGTTTTCAGGGGTTGGGCTTGCCCCTTAGTTCCAGTGAAAGGAACTCTTAATGCTTCAGCACACAAAGCCATTTTGGACAATTTCATACTCCCAACTTTGTGGGAACAGTTTGGGGATGGCCCCTTCCTGTTCCACCATGACTGCACACCAGTGCACAAAGCAAGGTCTATAAAGAAATGGATGAGTGAGTTTGGTGTGGTTGCACAGAGACCTGACCTCAACCCGATAATACATTAGAGCGGAGACTGCCAGGCCTTCTCGTCTGACCTCACAAATGCTCTCCTGGTCACAAATTCCCATCAACACACTCACTCCTACACCTTGCGATAAGCCTTCCCAGAAGAGCTGAAGCTGTCCATATTAAAGCCTACAGTGCATCCAGAAAGTATTCACAGCACATTACTTTTTCCACATTTTGTTATGTTACAGCCTTATTTCAAAATGGATTAAATTCATTTTTTTCCCTCAGAATTCTACACACAACACCCCATAATGACAACATGAAAAAAGTTTACTTTAGATTTTTGCAAATTTATTAAAAATAAAAAAAATTGAGAAAGCACATGTCCATAAGTATTCACAGCTTTTACTCGATACTTACAGCCTCAAGTCTGTTTGAATATGATGCCACAAGCTTAGCACACCTATCCTTGGCCAGTTTTGCCCATTCCTGTATGTATTAAGAGTGGGATGTCATTAAAGTTTGTGTGTGTATAAAGGTAGGTGTCCCATTACTTTTGGAAATGGGGTGTATCATTACAAATACCAGTCACATTGGGGAGATGGATGAATTCACAGAAGTAATTTCCAAAATGGTCCTCATTATACCAAGAAGTTTTGGATGAACGTTAGGGCAGTTAACATATGAGGCCATACATACGTGAATTTATTCTCAAATCCGGGGGTTGGGGGCTGACATGGTATGTTAGGAGCACCTTATACAAAGTGTGAAAAACCCCTGTACAGGTCTGCAGTTCACTACAGAGCCCACATAATGTGCATAATTTAGGCCATTTCAGGGTCACTACATAACCAGTCCACACAGGTAGCTCTGTGCCTCTCAGTAAGGAGATCATGGACTTGTGTCCTGGGTTTGCATCCTAGGTCCTCCCTGCATGGATAGTGAATGAGAAGCGAGAAAAGCGCTATATAAATGTAAAGAATTATTATCATTAACACGCATGTATAGGGAAGAACATGCAAACAATATACAGGCAACCAACCAGGTGTGAGATTTAAACTCGGGATACTAAATCCACAAGGCAGCTGCAATACCACAATGCCACAGTGCTGCCAACTTCACTTATTGCAAGAAACAGTACGATGAAAGAAACATTTAAAACTGAACTGATACAATTAAGTAAAAGTGAAAAGAGATAAACAGGTTTTTAAAATTAAGGTCAATGTGACCTAACAATGGGAAATTGATTTGCTCATTTCTGTTACTAGTAAATAAGAAATAAAAAAAAAAAAGTGAAAAACAAATAAAATATGTCATTACTTCAGCACTTTTGGCCATGATCATAAGGTAAAAACAATAACCTCATAAGCAAAGATCAGAGAGCACAAGGCAACTCACCTGAAAGCTGACCTACAAGCTTGCCGCTAGACTGTAGGAAGTGTCTGCCAATGGAATTGAAAGGGATACAAGCTTCCCAGTTTTTAGTAATTGATTTGTCGACAACACGCAAAAGTAGTAAGTTTTTAGCTCAAAGCCTATTTTTTCCTGTAAAGTTTGAACAAAGTAAACAAGACCAGACGTAGGCAGCAAAAATGGTGGCAAGTGTGGTGAGCAGCTCTGAACACATTGAAAAATGAAAAACAGAGAAAATTAATGCATTCCAGAGGACACAACGTACAAACAGCATATGATCAGATGTTAAGGTGCTAAAGGTTAGCAGCGTGTGTAGAATAAATGAGTGGAAATAAAACAACTGTCTGTCAGTGGGAGCTAAGGGTCAAATATGTTGCAGACATCCTCTAGTATTAGCACAAGCAGGTGGAAATGCAATGAATACAGATGCACTGATCCACAATCATGGCTGTCCATCCATCCATTGTCCAACCCGCTGAATCCGAACACAGGGTCACGGGGGTTTGCTGGAGCCAATCCCAGCCAACACAGGGCACAAGGCAGGAAACAATCCCAGGCAGAGTGCCAACCCACCGCAGGACACAAACAAAACACACCCACACACCAAGCACACACTAGGGACAATTTAGAATCGCCAATCCACCTAACCTGCATGTCTTTAGACTGTGGGAGGAAACCGGAGTGCCCGGAGGAAACCCACGGAGACACAGGGAGAATATGCAAACTCCATGCAGGGAGGACCCGGGAAGCGAATCCGGGTCTCCTAACTGCGAGGCAGCAGCACTACCACTGTGCCACCGTATCGTGGCTGTTTTTTTTTTTTTTTATATAAATACACCAAGATACTACATTTACATTTGTTCCCATTTGTTTTTTTTAATACAACCAAGATACTACATTTACATTTGTTCCCATTTGTTTTTTTTAATACAACAGGTCACTACATTTACATTTGTTCACTTAGTGACTTACAAATGAGGTCAACATAATCAAGTAAACATCAGTCTAGGACCGTTTAAGAAACATATTTTATAGAACAAGTTTACAAAGTTGACCATCACTAGTGAAAAACGTTAAACCAAACAGAAGAACTGAAGCCCTGTTACTCTTAACTTAGCTAATAAAAGGCTCACATCAAAAATATCTTTGATCAGAAAGATACTCACAAAACAAGACAGCCTTCAAAAGTTTCTTGAACACATTGAGGGAGTCAAAGATTTGGATGGAGGTGGCAGGCTTGCTCCACCAGGTGTAAGCTATACGTGAAGAGAGTGTGGATTCAGATTTTGATGCCATGTACCATTCGTTAGCAGACCTGAGTGGTCAAGAAGCAGTACAGGACCTTTTGAGTGACTCTGTAACAATGGGTGCTGACCCGTGCACTACACTAATGGCAAGCATCAAGAATTGGAACTTAAGGTGTGCAGCTACAGGGAGCCACTGCAGTGACTCGAAAAGAAGGCTAGGGCCCTTTGATTTCCACAATACAGAAAACACGGACGGAATCATGGAATTAACGCATAAAAACGGATTTTACATTTAAGAACGGAAATGTGCGGAATCTAAAGACTGAAGTGGGGACTGTTAGAAAACTTCCCAATAAATTTAACAACTGAATAATCTGTAGTTCAAACATTCAGATACTATTTTCTAGTTTGCTGTTTGTCAAGCGAGCGCAATCCATATGGAAATTCAGACATGCCTCTATCTCCTTATGTGCATGTTTTCTCGTTAAGGGCATGGGAATTAGCCAGCTGCATGAGATGGAAATGTCGAAGAGAACAGCATCAGATACCCTAACTACATTGAAAAAACTAAGAAACACAAGCTGTACTGCAAAATTGAGGGCACAACAATACTCCGGCGACTTTTACGAATCTGGACAACAACTTTTCTGCAAGTTTTGCTAGCATACCATAGTACCAGTTTAAAAATTAATAGCAATGTTTCTGGATTTAATAAATGTTTTGCCTCGCAGTGTCGAGGCACACAAGGTCCACATTTGACTCTTCCGTTATAAACTCGGCCCCTACAAACCTGGGCAGAAGGACAGGCTTCTCCTCAGACGCAACAAGCCCTTAAAAGCTGGTCTCTATTTCTTTTATTCTATTTAATTCCCGGATTTAGGGTCTTGCAGATTAGTTCGCTTTTGCTTTGTAATTAACTATTTTAAGATATGCAGTAGATGAAGCTACAGATGTAATGATTCATGTTTTCAATCTGTTAACGTTTAAGGTTTAAGAATCATTAGAAATAATTTACATAATTACAATTATTACAGGTTCTGAAGACCAGTACTTTTTGGCAGATGTTATCTTTATGGAGAGCTGCAACTTTTCCACCTTTTCACAGGTAGCAGCACTTCAGTCCCTTCACAACAACCTGCTGAATCTTATGACATTTTAGTAGTGGTTACAGACAATGCATCATACTGTCTGAAAGCATACCAGGAAGTTTTAAAAGGGGTTATGCCTAACAGTGTACATTCAACCTGCTTGTGTCATGTCAGCAGTTTGGTGGGACAGACCTGGCAGCACTAGAAATACTTTAATGAGGCTGCATCACTAGTGATGTGGGTAAAGTCTACCTTCTTCATGAAGCCTGCCAAGAACCCCCAAGGCAGGAAACACCATGTGGAATAGCTGGTTCAAATCAGCAGCATACCTCGCTGAACATATTCACCTCTACAAGAAGTTCTTTCTGGCTGAGAACACATCAGCTCAGGCGGTAACAAATATCCTAGACCCAAAAAGTGAAGTTAACCTTCATCTCAGAAGGCTGCATCAAACTAGTAACAGCTCTTACAACTGTGGAGGGCACTCATTGTCCTACTGCAGTCTCAGCAGTCAGCATTCATGGAGATTCTGGGCTCCTACCTGATAAATGGAACTGCAAAATAAGATTCAGGTGTGCTAGTGTGCGGTTTCATTAAAAGAAATGTAAACTGCCATTTCATTATTGTTTGTTTTGTTGTAGCTGTTACTACTTACAGTAAAAAAAAAAAAATCAGAATCAAGAAAAAATAAAATGAAAACGGAAATTCAAAAAAAAAAAAAATAAAACGAAATTTGTGAAAAAATAAAACAGATTCCATAGGGCCCTAAAAAGGTGACATATCATTATCAGTGATGTAATTAAAAGAGTTCCTACACTATCCAACCAAATGTGAATCTCAACAGACCAAACTTTCTCTAATCCCTGACAGCAGCAATGAAGAACTCTGTCAACATGACAAAGCAAAATCACTTCCATTTAACTTTACTGTCATGTGTGCAAAGCTTAATTAAATTTGTGCAGGTCTACCAGCCTAGTGACAGTGATACAATACCAACAACAACAATGAATACCACAGTATACACTGAAAACAAGATTACATACATGTTGTAGTTGAACTGGACAAATCTGTGCCATTGCAATTAGCCCAGTCATTTTATAACAAGGCCGGGTAACCGGAAATTAATCAAAATAAAACATTTTTCATCCAGTTCTCAATTCAAAGAAGAACTATACCTTTGTCTAGGAACGTTCCAGCAATTCATTTGAGACCAGCTATGCAAAAAAAACCACAGCTTTTTGGGAGGCACATTTCTGTGAATACAGTAAAGTCAGTTAATCTCTCCAACTAACATAAAAATCGCCCAGATTGAGGATGCATAATATCTTTGTTTTGATTAAATAATCCACTCCAACGACACATATTAAAATGAAGTCTGTCCAAATGATAGAAATATTAGTACAGTATACTGTATTTTCATAAAGTGGGTTGGCTTTCATAAATTATAGCAACTGAAAAAAAAAATGTGCTTAAACGCAACACGAACCAATGAGGCAAAATACAGTTCATCACAGGTTAACTCTCTTGAACCGTATGAACCCCAGTACTGGCAGAAGGCCACTTTCTTTGCACTTTGTTCCTTCTATCTGGTAATAACTTAACAATACAATATAAATGTTTTAACAGTGCTCACTCTCATGTTATTAATCACTTTCCTTACAATTAATATCATATAGTTTCAGAATGGAAAATTATGTTATAAAAAAAATCTTTATTTCTTGTAATGGCTTATCTCATTTAGGATCACAATGAGCTGAAGCCTGTCCCTCCAGCATCAGGAGTGGGTATTGGAAAAATAACCTTGGACAGGGTGTAAGTTCAGGATTAACACCTGCTATGTAATAATATTAAAAGGTTTAGAAACTCATGTTTGGACTAGTGCCTTGCAGGCTTCAGGTTTAAGCCACTTAGCATGGCTTAGCATTTACCACACATTTTGGTAGCCTAAAGGACTACAAAAATTAAAAATATACTAGACCAGCTAATCTATAATATCCTTTCTGTATATATATATATATATATATATATATATATATATATATATATATATATATATATATATATATATATATATATATATAAAAATACATTAGATGAATAATGAGATACATCGGTGAAAATGGAAGGCATCTACCAGGAAATTTCATGAAGTGTGTTTGAACCATTAAGATTAAAGACCCTACAAAGCTTATTGTAGAATACTTCATATCTCTTGATTATAGCCACATTGATATCTCTGTTCGAGGTCTTTAACATCACTTTAAAGACACTTTTCAAAGAAAAACAGTAGAAGCTAAGCTCATTTTCAGCCTGGGATCACATATTTTCCCAGCCCTTAAAGTTTTTAATCTCTCTCTTCATTTTCTCCAATGGCAGCTTTTTCTCATCTTTTCTCCTTTTGTCTGCCCTGGTGGTGTTCCGTCCTTCTTCTCCTATATAGGTTACCTGTGGTTTCCTTTTTAGCATATCTGACAGAGGCTTTACACCCGAAAATGGTGTCTTTCCTTTTCAGCATTGGCAAAACCTTAACATTTTTTTTTTTTTTTACATACACTAATTCTAGTATCATTATTAGCATAATACTTGGAGATTGTATGATCATATTCATAGCAGTAGAGTGTTGTACCGTGTTAGCCATAGATTGATACAGGAGAAAGTAGGATGAAATGACATCTTTTATTGGCTAACTAAATAAAGTAATAACTAATAGAGAATAACTATTTAGTTACCCAATAAAAGGTGTCATTTCACCCTACTTTCTCCTGCATGATCATATTGTGATTTTCTTAAAGCTCTGAAATATACTTGCACGAAGACTGCACATCAACTCCCCCTTTTTACTGGCCTGAAGCAAAATCACATCTCTACTGGCAAAAATTAATTATCCCTAAAAAGAAATACCCAATTCAATTGTGGAAATGGATTTCAAACATCTCCGTAACACCCACAGTTAAACTAGGAATAGTCCATTGGAGCACATAAAACACACCTTGGTACATCAGCTGACATCAGTTCTAGGAGTTTCTTATAAGACAAGTCCCTGAGTTTGTCACAGGACTGTCAACCACTAATTCAGATAAGAAGGCTTAAAATTTCGAAATATACCATTTGAATATATACAAACACACTTAAAATTCTGGAGCTTACATAAGAACCAAAGAAATATGACAAACAACAAAAGACCATTCAATACATCAATCTATTTCATTCAGTTGATAGCTACCATATATACTCGTGTATAGGTTGGGTCTTGAAACACGAAAAATCGATCATAGAATCAGACCCCAACTTATATGCCCGTTGAAAAAATGTGACCCTTAATTTTTTTTTTTATATATATACATCTCTTTGCCTCCTCCAATCTCGTAACCAGTTTCTCAGACACATTGAATTTTGCTGCAGCAGCGCACTTGCGAATTTCTTTCGCCACTTCAACGACTTAATTTAAAACCCGCTTCATATTTTCTTCTGATCAAACGCTCCATCGTAGATAAGGGATGCTCTTACGATGAAGCTGAATGAGGGTGTGAGATACACAAAACAGTGCAAACGTCGCTTCAGAATAGTTCGGCTATTACTGTGTAGTCACGTAGGAACAATACATAGAAAAAAAAGGCTGTATGCTCCGTGGTTACTCTCTCAGGTGGGCGTTAGCATATCATAATCTCTTGGAGCAATAGCGGGAGTTTTCCGCATTCGACTTATACGACTGACGTTATAAAATACTGGAAATTATACAGTAAAATCAAGCCCCGACTTATCCGCGGGAGAACTTAAATGTAAGTATATACGGTAAGTTGTCCCAATACCTCACATAGAAAAACGTTTGAGAATATTTAACATGTAGTTTTCAAAGTAAATTACTTATTAAATGTAAATATTGGTTTAAAAAATAAAAAAACACTTCTGCACTCTTCACTGCTGAAATACAGATAAAAGGATCACAGTATTTAAATATGGACAAAAATATCTTTCGATGTTCAGTGTCTCATTTCTTTCTGTTTTTGGCTTGCACATCAGAAGGTGACTTCCCCTTTCAACGTAAAGTGCTGCTATATACTGGTGGGGACAGACAGCCCTGGAGGTGTGGAGATGTCCTCAATTTTCATTTAATAATGTTTGGGAATTAAATTTCCATCAAACACTTTCTTTCCTGCAACATTGTCAAAACCCAAAAGAAATGTCGTCAACATCATCACAGGTACAACGAGGTTAGCTGCCTCCCTCACACCAAATCCATTTCCCCTGTTGCTCACAGTGCAGATCATCCTTTAGGGAGAGGCCCATCTTTTACACATCCTCTGACATCACCGCCAGCCTCATCGTCTTTGGTTTCTTGGGACATTCCCGCTTCGCCCGGTCATCCTCTACCTTCCACACCAATGTTCAACCCACATTAGTCTGTTTCTCTTCACACAACCCAAAAGCTCAATTAAAATGTGAACAGAGCTTTTCCTAGCACAGTCTCAGAGCCAGTACCGTTTTCCCCCTACTGTATATCAATGCAGAAGCCATGCATTCTGCCAGTGTTGCACTATCTATAGGAATCCAAAAACAATACATTTTTTAAGGAAGTTACAACAGAATGCATTGCTTCTAAACCTTTACAAATACATCCAAAAAAATCTATTTTAGTACCAATAGTCTATTTAGCACTGCAAAACTATACTGAATCATTTTTTCCTCCAATGTGGTAGACATGCTTGACAGCAAGTGACTAGATCTATGCAGTTTGTATTAAAGCTACAGAAACCAAAAAAAGAACAATGGCAGTTTAGAGTCACTTAACATTGGTACTATCAGGGAAAAGAAAAAAGACACAGAACTTTTCTTTGCATGAATATATAGTATTGTAGTGCATTAAAATAGTTGAGTTTAAATACTTGGAATCAACAGTACACAGTAATGGGGATTGTGGAAGAGAGGTGAAAAAGTGAGTGCAGGAAAGGTGGAATCGGTGGAGAAGAGTGTCAGGAGTGATTTGTGACAAACGGATATCAGTGAGAGGGACAGGGAGGAAGGGTGGAATCGGTGGAGAAGAGTGTCAGGCGTGATTTGTGACAGACGGATATCAGCGAGAGGGACAGGGAAGGTCTACTGGACTTTAGTGAGACCAGCTGTGTTATATGGGTTGGAGGCGGTGGCACTGACCAGAAAGCAGGAGACAGAGCTGGAGGTAACAGAGTTAACGATGCTAAGATTTGCATTGGGTGTGCATTGGGATAGGATTAGAAATGAGGACATCATAGGGTCAGCTCAAGTTGGACAGCTGGGAGACAAAGTTAAAGAGGCGAGATTGCGCTGGTTTGGACATGTGCAGAGGAGGGATTCTGAGTATATTGGGAGAAGAATGTAAAGGATAGAGCTGACAGGGAAGAGAAAAAGAGGAAGACCTAAGAGAAGGTTTATGGATGTGGTGAGAGAGGACATGCAGGTGATGGGTGTGACAGAACAAGATGACGAGGACAGAAAGATATGGAAAAAGATGATACGCTGTGGCGACCCTGAATGTGAGCAGCCAAAAGAAGAAGAAGAAAGTAGTGCATTAAAATAGTCTCAGAGCATGACTGTGTGTGGAGGGAGCATGTACCCTTAAAAAGGCCTGCCATTTAATCCACTACCGACTTGTGTCCTACACTGGTGTTATCAGGATACACTTTGCTTACACTGCAGTTTTGCACTTAAAGAAATCTTTTCAGAAAATGGATGGATTAACAGATTAAAAAAAGGCAAGAATGTCCCGGAACAGCGACATCTAGCAACTAACAAACTAAGATTTATCAGTATTTGGCAAAATTGGCCAGCAGACATGAACAAGTCAGGTACATTTAGGAAAGCTGGCAAGAATATATCCTTTTTCTTCCAAAACAGCTATAACTACTATCAAAATAAAAGCAAACATAAACTAATTGCAAACAAACTTCACTCAAACCATCAACTGTGCCAGGATTTCAACCAAAGCAATAAAGCCATGCATAGAGTCTTTAAAGTGCTTACCTCTGTGGGAATAGTGGACACACCTAAATGTAAACAGAGATTAAGCTCTTAATTTCCAAAGCCTGCTTTCTCCATTGCTGTGTCAAGCCAGATATCACATCAAGAGCAAAGAAAGAGCAACCACTAACAAGGACTAGTTCAAGGCAAGAATGTAACTCGTCTCCCCTTCCACTAGCAATTTTCATGGAAAGGTACTACCAAATTTAGAGGCCTATGGTTGGATTCCTGCGGTTTGTAGATGATGCTGTCCCTTTCAACCTTATCAAACTTCGCCACGTACTTAAGTGGTTTGCATTTGAGTGTGTTACAACCTTGTTCACGACTTAGTACACTCAAATCTAAGGTGATGCTCTTCTCCCAGAAATGAGCAGTCTGTTTCCTGCCTCAAACAGAGGAGTTTAAATACGCTAGGGTGTTTTCATGATGGAGTGCAGGGTTGACGGTGACAATGACCAAAAATCTATCCAACAGTGACAGTTTTCTGATTGTTGTATGTTACTGTAGTGAAGCAGGAGTTTAGTCCTGGGGTTTCTCAACCAGGGCTATGGAGTCGCAGTCGAGGAGTCAGAGTCAATTTTGGGTACCTGGGGTCGGAGTCGGCAAAAATGTACAGACTCCGACTCCTAATAAATTTAAATTGCAATGAAAAAAAATACAGTTCAAATGTACCATTTCACAAACAATAGTCATAATTAAGTACTTCGCTGATGTAAGAATAAAGCCCAGTGCATAGTTGTGTTACTACTAGTGTGAAGTTAAACTGAGCTATTATACAACCTGACATTCACATATTGTAATCTGGATTATGGTACATTACAAAAAGTGTTTTCATTTTTTTTCAGATATAATTTGTTTAACAAGTTCATTTGAGTGTATACAAGTGAAATGTGGTGTGTGCTATGTCCTGATGTGTGTTTTGGGGTTCGTCTTTTGTTTAAACTGGCCAATACGGTAGAGAGTCCGCTTCCTAGGCAGTAGTTCTGTGGTTAAATGTCGTGTATGTTGCCTTCCTTCAGTCAACATGGAAAATACATTAGCATATTAAATACAGAGGAGTTGGAGTCAGAAAAAACAGAAACTGAGGAGCTGGAGTCGAAGGATTTATCTACCGACTCCACAGACATGTTCTCAACATCAGTCCTGGGGACCCCCTGTGGCTGTGGGTTTTTGTTCCAACCAGCTTCTGTTTTTAATTGGAATCCTGAGCTAATGGAGTGAACGGTTATTGCCCAGATTCTGTGTATAGAAATTAGAAAACTAAGTTTGGTAAAAAAATATATATATTAAAAATGTACTAAGCAGTTATATGGGAATAATGTATTTTTTTTTCTTTTTAACAATATTTTCATCTTGATGTTAATTCTATTTTTCCACATATTCCAATTGTTTAATTAATCCATTGTTTACTAATTAGTGGGTCTGACGCTAAAGTAGTTGCAGCCTTTGATTATTTAGTGTTGTTTGTCTGGCTGTCGTTTTTAATTGTCATTATTAAGATGCAATGAAGGGAGCAAACAGCACAGATAAAAGGCAAAATATAATGAAAGCAACAAAAGGGGGTTAAGCATTTAAATCTATCGCAAAAATGAAAATATTTCTAAATGTAAATAGCATGCCACTATGCTTTCTTAATGTAGAATAAGAGAAAAAAAAAAATACCAGCTAATTAATTGAGATCAGTGTTAGCAGTTGTCACCAATTATGAATATGGTCGAAGCACAAACCACAGTGGGCCCCCAGGACCGACTTGGAGAACCCCTGGTTAGTCCACAGACAGAGCTTCCCATTTTCTGGAGAGTATACATGCATATGCTCACCTGTAGTCACAAATTCTGGGAAGGAATTGAAACAGCAAGGTTATGCATACCAGAGGCTAAAATGAGTTTACGCCACACAGTCAACAACAGAGGATGATTTCAGAGTAGAGTCCCTGCTTCTCTGGACTGATAGAAGCTAGTTATGGTGGGTTTTGCATGTAATTCAACTTACTCTCACACACATTGTGGTATATGGCCAGCTGTTCATCCCGGCCAATACCCCCACGCCGACAGATGGAGCTCTCCCGGCAACATGGAGGTGCCCTGAATTCCAGCTGGGCATTATGGACCTTGGAGTCTTTCTTCACAGCCCTGCTGGATACCGTGGGCGCCGCCAGGGGACGCTGCAGGGAGGCCCATGGACTTATATTATCCATATAGCCCGAAAGTAATTCACAATCATGGAAATGGAACAAATAATATACTTCCAGGCTGAAGAAGAAGAAGAGTTTTCATCTGACCTGGAAGTGCTGTGTAATCACATGGACTGAGGGATCAGAAGCACTTCCGGGTTAAGGACTATAAAAGGACTGTGGGAGATCCCAGACGGGTGAGCCGAGTTGGGAGGAAGGGAACAACGTGTCTGGGAGTGGAGGATTGATTATTGTATTGTATTTTTGTTATAGTTTGAGTATTGTGGAGTGGAGGGTGCTTTGTGCACTTATTATAACAAAGTCAAGATTTGGACTTTTATCTGGTGTCTGGTCCAAGGGTTCAAGGAGACGACAGCACCCCCTATCTGTCACAACGTACATAAGACACAGGCCTTTAAAAATAAGGACCCAGGGCAGGTCTTGGACACATGGGAGGGATTAGATATCCAGACCTTCAACTGCCTAGAAAGGTGGACTCAGAATGATGCCACCAGCATCCTCAGCAGGAAAAGTAGACTGCAAATTGATGAATGAAATAAAGAGTCAACTGTGCTTTTCCTGACCTGGTTGTGGCCAATATCTCAGTTATTTCAGAGAGCATTCCAATTTAAATGACAGTGTACATAATACTTAATACAATGTTGTTTAAACCTGTTAAAACTTGTCACCAGTGAAACTGAGATATGAAATTGAATATAAATGGTCAAGAGAGGAAAAGGTTAAAAAAATGTGTAGTTAATACTCAATAGTCATTCAAGATGTTCACTTCATCAAATACTAATACCCCACTGGGTTTTGCTAGACTCATGAAGACCATATTAATGGGAAAATAAGCACACTCATGAATCATATTAATGCCATTTTATACTGCTAAAACAACATTTGAAAATGTCCTTCATGCTCGTGTCAACACAGGGGAAATTATTCACTAACTTGTGCGTTACTAAGCCTGTATATAAGCACTGCAAGTTAATGAATGCAAGCCACAAGGACACTGGTGTTAGTCTCCATCATGAACATGAAAAAAAAACAAAACAGACCATATTGAAACCTACCGTAAATACAATAAAAATATAAATTAGCTGTAATCTCCACAACTCCTCAGAGTATACATGAAGTCATCATATATTTAGGTTTAAGCCAACCATTAAGGATTGTTAGCCGAACATAAAGAATGGCTGGTGGCCTTTTACAAAGGAAAAAGGGAAGGGAAAATAAATAAATAAACAAACACAGTGCATCTCAGTTCAAGTCAAGCAAACGTGAACAGCTCATTATCCTGGGTTCATGCACAGTTAACTACTTTCACGTCAGGAGCGTATAACGAGTGTAGAATCGTGCCTAACAAATTACTGAAATAGACTTCTCAGCTCTGTCTGACAAACTATCAATTTACTGTCTCAATGCTGAATCTTCAAGTCATCTTTTCCTTGTGCGGCTATGCATTATTTGAATGAAAGATGGAAATGAGACTCCAAATGCTTACAACCGACGTAACGGAGCAGTACACTGGCAATGGCTGGTTTCTGCCTTGTACCTAGTACTGTTAGAATAAGCTCTGGCTCAATGTGATACTAAATTATATTAAGCTGATTTAGGAATATTATGTTATACCAACAATAACATTTTTCAGAGGTTAAGTTGTATCTAGGTAAAAATGATCTGTTTAAAATTTTGCACCTCATTTTTCAACTGTTAAGTAGCTGAAATCACATTGTGTTTCACTTCTCCTTCTCTTTACATTTTCTCTTTCCACATTGCAACACATATCTTTTTAATCTCTTTACCACTAATACCATATCTGCCCGGGAGTCAAGTCCTTCTGTCCTGCCTCTGCCTCCATTGTACCTGTCCACCTAAGCAGCTGCTAATGCAATAGCGAAATTGTTATCTTATCATACTTCCAGCCCACTTCTCTTACTTTTTTTTTTTTTTTATATAAAAATCACCATAAATCATGGTCAGTTTCACAGCCACACACATCAGACGGCCAAGTGCACTGTAGCCACAATGACGAGCCCGCAATCAACTTTAATATACTGCCAAGCCATGAAGTACTCTCCTTCCACCTGCAACTAAAAATATTTTAATGTTAACGAGTCAATCCCCAAATGCATTGCATTACCTAAGACGACAAAACTATATTACTATCTTGCATAAGGTTTATATTCAAACTCTATAAAATATTATCCACATGGAACCTGACATTCAAGATAACAATTCTGTAGTTTGTTAGTCCATTACAAAGGAAACTGGGCATAAGCAGGTTCGACAGCACACGTACTTCTTACAAGTGTACACATGACATAAAGAACATTTTTTCTCCTATGAATGTATTTTATCTTTAAACTTCACCTTCCCATTTGGTGCTTTAGGAAAAAACAAAAATGTATTTATAGACCCTGTACTTGTACACAACAACCACATTTATTTATATAGCACATTTTCATACACATAATGCCACTCAAAGTGCTTTACATGATGAAGAAAGAGAAAAAAGACAAAATAAATATGATTTAAAATAAGGGAACACTAATTAACATAGAATAAAAGTAAGGTCCGATGGCCAGGGAGGACAAAAAAAACAAACAAAAAACAAAAAAACTCCAGACGCCTGGAGAGAAAAAAAAATTAAATCTGCAGAGGTTCAGGGGTTACGAGACCACTTAGCCCCCTCTAGGCATTCTACCTAACATAAATGACACAAGTCAAAGAATGGCCATACCAAAGGCACATTATATTAACATTAATTTAAGCACTTGAAAAAGTACCACATAAATAAATATCAACTGATATATGAAAAAATATTTGGTAAAATAAATGTGTCAATAAAATAAGGGCTTTTGCGTCTGTAAGAAATTTCTGTTGGTATCATTTTTCAGTTTAACCCTTTTAATGATTGTATTATACAGCCCACAGTGTCCAAAGTGACACAGTAGTCAAAGCCCTCATTACTTTATAAATAAGAAGACACTCGTACATATTACACATTTATGGTTCACTCCACTTTCTAAAACTATTCTTTCCAGTATAAACTGGAACAAAGTTAGAACCCAAGGCCAGTGTTACAGTACAGGACTCAACACAACCTTAACAACGGCAGTAGCTGAATGTTCTTGTCTCAGTGGGTGCAAATTATTTGACTGCTGATTACAAAACTCATTCAGACCTTTTCAGCATGGCTCCAAATTTTGTACTGTACACCAGAATTACTGAAATGTTTTAACAAATCGATATGAAGCACACCAGAACAACAACACCACTTATTTCTATAGGACATTTTCATACAAATAATGGAGCTCAAAGTGCTTTACATGATGAAGAAAGAGAAAAGAGACAAAGTAAGAATTAAAATCAGAGAACACTAATTAACATAGAATAAAAGTAAGGTCCGATGGCCAGGGAGGACAGAAAAAACAAAAATAAACTCCAGACGGCTGGATAAAAAATAAAATCTGCAGGGGTTCTGAGGGCACGAGACCACCCAGCCCCCTCCAGGCATTCTACTCATGGTATTCAGGGATCTTATGGAAGGACTTGATGGTGACGGTCACGTGGACTCCTGGCCTTTAATCTATCAATGTAGGACATCACGGTGCTTTTATTTGGTGGTGGGGGCGCAGGTCGCCATCACAGAAATCCGGGAAAAGAACAGAAGGGGTCAGTCGGGATTTTGGAGCCACCATGAATAGTAATGATAATTAATTGAATATACAGAGCATGAGGATTAAACTAAAATGAAGTTATGAGAAAGCCATGTTAAAAAAGTAAGAAGAAGAGGAGCACAGTGCAAAAGTAAACAGAACACTGAGAACAAGTAGGTAGTCATTAACTTTACTGTAGTTTGTGCTCTAATATAGAAAGACAAATACAAATCGTTCACCAACCACCTATGCCTTTTCCAAAGTTCAACGACGCTCTCCTCTATTTGCACAGATTAAAACAACTGCAGTCCTGGTTTCCTTGAAGAAATCATCAGCGTTTACCACAGCATTCTGATAGAGCAGAATAGATAGAGATACCCACAGTAGGAAATGCCACTGTTTGGGTCACATGAACATTTCCATTATAATTGGGGGTTTTCAATTACTACTTTTGTGAGTTAATTCATACACATTTTGAAATCTTGCTTACTGATTTTGAAGATTACTACTATTTTATATATTGCTAATCAGGGAATTTTAAAAAGGGAAAAACTACCAATTCATTTTTTATAACATTAATATTCAAAAAACGAATTAAAATACATTAATAACTTCAATAATAAATAATAGTAATAAAACACAAAAAGAAATTGTCAATAAAAAACTCTGGATAAGTAAAAATTAAAATCTTAGGCACAATAACGCACAAAACCTGAGTAACAGAGCTAAATGCAGCTGCACATTCAAAAAACATACAACTTTTGCAGATTCACAAAACCAGATTTTACTTTTTAAACTGCTACTTAAATGAAAAGCTGAAGCAAAGTAAGGAATGCTCTTAGTTTAATAAATACAGCATAGTACTACGTCACAGTGTCTTTATTCTTTCTTGTTAGATTATTTTCAATAAATATGTCCCTGAAGAATTGACAATGCTAAATTGGCTCTAGAGTGTGTGTGTGTGTGTGTGTGTGTTCACCCTGTGATGCCCTTGCGCACTATACTAATAGAGACAACCTACAGCACCTCCTGCAACTCTGGTGTGAATTAAGTGGGTTACAAAAGGACAAGATGTCTCCCAGCAGTTTAATGTACGGTGGAGTTTCTGGACAGCCTGTGTGAACCCGTATTATCATGACAAAAGCTATGGCTGTGCTGCTATGTGAACATGTAGACATGATGTAATGCAAAATTGTAATGCGTCGATATAAACTAAAAAAAATATATATATATGCCGACAGCCCTTTCTGAAAGTTTATATTTAAATGGATATTAAATCTTTTGTTGTGGTGCTGCCCTATTCCTGCTTGAACAGGATTTTATAACAGAAAAGACTGGTTTGAAAAATGTAAAGAGATGCGTTGGGAAGGAACGTTATGTGCAGGGACTTCAGTATTCCCTTGTTGTCCAAAAAGATAAAATAATATTTAGTTGAACAAACCACTTGGTATGATGGTCTGCACAATAATGAATAAACAGCTGGACTGGTTTATGAGTATAGGGGGATTTCTTGGGGAAATTTGGTTATAATATAATACACAAGACAATATAAAAATAATAGAAATATTTAAATAGCACATTGCATTAAATTGATTTTACATGGACCACTAAACAGCAAAAGTATACAGTGAGTTATCTTTAAAGTACAGCTAAAAATAAGGTCTAACAAATTAATTAAGGAAAAGTAGCCTTCTCCGTATGTGCTAATGAACTAACTAAATAATACTGCCATTCTGTATATATGATACCTTCCAATGCGGGCTGTTTTTCAATTTTCATAAATCATTTTAAAAGATGTATTATTATTTTAGCCATGCGTCTCTGAAGAACTCAAACCATAGGGTGGAGCACCAGTGCAAACATCACTTAACTAAGTTTTTTTTTTACCTGTTATCATTGTCACATGCCTTCACTTGGGAGACAGCTTGAGGGCCCCGCTGATGGCAGTTATCTGCCAAAGCAGCGGTTAGCACTGTTTGCAAATGCCTTCTCTCCTCCTCCCTCCGCAGAACTGAAGACTAAACAGCCATTCCACCTCGGACATCACTTACGTTGTTCACCCTCCTGCATGGAAGCCATAAGGCCACCAGTTCGGCCATCCTTGAGTTATTTCTATTTTGAACTTGAGTCTGAAAAGATGTTTTTGCAACTTACTGCATGATTTTTTGTGTTTTATGCAAATGTTTAATTATACGTGTCATCAGGGTGGTGCACAAACAAAGTCAAGCTGTATAGAGGAGCCAAACAGCATATGTGCATTTTTCAAAGCATGAATTTTGAAATGCACATGGCCTGGAAAATGGTTATGGATTTTCATTTGTTATATAATTTTGCAGTAGCAGCGGTGGTGGAAACTTTTACAGTAGCGACACGCTGCTAATTTTTTGACGTGTGAGAAACATTGAGTCACTATGCTTTACTGTTTGTGGGTAATGCACTTCTAAGTGCCTGCTGTTTTTTTTTTTTGGTGAACATTTTTTTAATTGAACAGGTCACATTAAGTACATAAGGAAATAAGATGTGTGGAATTACAAAATCACCCATAAACCTGGTGACAGAAAGCCATTCCTTAAAGATGTGTATCAGGATATATAAAAAAAAAAACATTCAAGAGTCAACAGAAAAAGAAAATGGATTTTCCAATGTGGGGGAACCCCTGCTCGACTGTACTGAGAGACAGAGAATGAGGAAAGGTCCAGGAGAAAATAAAATATGAGGTGAGAGTGGAGTTTTGACAAATAGGATTGAAGAAAGAGAATCTGACACATTACTTCAATAAGAAGAGACAGTGGGACATACAGAGGAAGGGTGCAAAACATTAAAAGAGAAAAGTGATAGAGAGGATCAATGGATAAACTCACTGCAAAATGTTTACATGAGGGGCAAGATACAAGTGATGGACAGATTTAAACAGAGTAAGCGGATAACTGGGCTTTCTTAAAAAGAGTGTGATATTCTTAAATATGGTGTTCCAAGACAAAGCAATGGAGGATAATAAATCACAATATCAAATTAAGAACAAAAAGGCTTAAATTGAAGGGAGCAAGAAGTGGGGCGAATGTTTTTTCATGTGGTGAGAAAGTATGGGCAAAGACAAAAAGCAAATGAGAAGGACGAGGGAAGAAAAGTGACACAGAAGTCTAGAAGACAATTCATGTTAAAGACAAAAAAAAAAAAAAAAGAAAAACAAATGGAAAGGATGGAGAACACGAAGAGAACTGACTGTTGACTCTCACTCACACACCCAAAAGAGATTTATGTCATAGCAAGTCAGAGAAAGAACTGTGGGGACTAATAAGAGCATTAAGACTCAATTACTGGGGGTGTCATTACATGATTAACGGTATAGGTGTGTGTGGTCTAGAACTTACTGAGATTTTCTAGAGATTACATAAATAAAGAGTATTACTGAAAATCACAGGAATAGTCATGTAGTGTGATGCTGGCCTAACACTGTAGGAATGGGCTCAGACAGGGAGCAACTCTGTGAAGGAATTCAGCTTATCAGAGGACATGTAAACTTCCCATACTGGTCAATTTACAATACTGAATGCTTTTCAAACACAGCTTATCCTCATATTAAATCTCTCGATTATATGTAAAAAAATATCCTGACGAGACTTTTTTGAAGAGATTTTCTTCAAGTCCCGCGAGACTCTGGCCATGAGATTTTTTCAAGATGAGACAAGACTTTTTTTGAAGAGATTTTTTCCCAAGTCCCGCAAGACTTTGGCCATGAGATTTTTTCAAATCACGCCCTCGTCTCAACCAGATTCAAACACGCCCACGGTACTCTCACCTCTCATTTGTGTGAATGCTTTTGTCAGGCTTTTCTAAGAAACAGTTCCTGCTCTCGCAGCTCTTGTAAATTTTAACGTTTTCTTCACTTTAAGTTCCCTATTAAAAGAAGACTTATTATGTCCAAATCTTATTGAACAATTTCATCCAGAAGGGTTATGAACAGAAAAAATTAGAACATGGGCAATCCTAGCACTGAGAAACAAAGAAGTCAAACGAATGAACGCCATATCGACTGGTTACATGGCAAATTGGTTAAATCAATAGACTAAGCTGAAACAGATGGTGGTGAGTGTGCAGAAGATGAAAACATCAACTTACAATATCCCAAAGAATATCTACAACTGTTAACACCGTTCGGCCTTCCACCACACGAATTACTGCAGAAAGAAGGATGCATCCAAGAAAGTAATGTAGTACTTCTTCAGCAGATAACAAAAGAGATCTTGATATGCCATTCATATTAAAACAGTAACAGTTTCCCATTAGAATAGCTTTTGCAAAGATAATTAACAAATCACAGAACCAAACATTCAAAAAAGTTGTTTTATTTAATAGAGAGAATGAAACAAAATTCAATCACGGGCTGTTATACATTGCGTTGTCACAATAAAAGTCCAAACACAGAATCAAAATTCGAAGCGATATTGATGAAAATTTTATTTAAATAATTGTTTTTACTGAAGTTTTACAGGAAAAGTGTAAGTTTAAAAAGTCTTATCGTGTTAATTTGAAAGCCAAAAAGAACGAAACCATACTACTCAATGAATAACTCTAAAGCAACTTGAAACATAATTTACTTTCAAATTATTACGTTTTATTATTTTTTAATATGGTTCATTACTCGCTGTAATGTAAAATAGTTCTGTTATGCATATTTAACAATTCCCATGAAAATAAAAATCTGTTTAAATTGTCCACTCGCATCCCCATATGCGAGCAGCAGATCTGCAAAGAGGCTAGAGAGTAACACAGTCCTGGGGGTTGGCACGCGAAGCGAGCAGGGGGCAAAGCCACATAGTATAATGGAAAATAACTCCAAAACAATTATGCTCCTTCCAAATATTATAAAGCACAATTTGCAGCAGCTAGAAACTAAACAGAATGAACAGGCCACCATCTCTAAATTACAAATGAAGATGTCACCTTGATGTCACCTTTGTTGCTTTATCATGCACTTTGGGATGATGTTTGTAGTGAAATCGGCTATAAAACCTGACTGATGTGTAACATAAACCAGTATAATGTCACAGCAGTTAGACATACTACCTCAAGGGCAATAGAACTCAGCTGCACACCCAGTTGTTGCTCCATGTAACATCTGTATGTTTTAATATGTTTAAGTGTCCCCAAAACAATGCAAAGGTATTAATATCAGGTCAATTAGAGACTTTAAATTGGCCCAGCTGGACCAAGTACAAGAATATTATGCAACTAATTGGTACTGTGTCCATAATTAGATCTTTCCTCATGCTCAACGCTGTCAAACTCTAGTCTTCACGATTCTGTAAATTATAAAAGTTTAAAATGACGAAGTAAGGACTGATCAGAATAGCTGAGCATGAGAGAATGCCATTACGAGTGACAGGTCACAGCATGAGATCATCATAGGATTACAACTGCAATCACAGACTTTTGTCTATAATGTATGCTCGAACACTTCCCTAGAAGGGAAATGAAAGTCTTGGATTTTACTTAACAAGGGCAGACCTATAAAAGGGTTATTTCCATTGCATTTGCCATCAAATAGGTTTTTTTACTCTCTTCAATTATATAGCAAAAGTGAATGAAATATAATGAGGCCAAACACATGATGTCTGGGTTTTTTGAGCTGCTTACATTAGAACATCACATTAATAGCTGGACAGTGCATGGGTCTGTGACGTGTAACTTCCTGCTCACAAGTGTACAGACAGTTCGGTCCAACATGTCATGCAGAGTTGCTTTTCTCTTCATGCTACAAACCTGGTCATCCATCTGTTAATGAAACCAGCTTAATTAAATTCAAGGTTCACAGAAAGCAGGAGCCTTTCCAAACAACTGGAACTGTTGTTGTCTTTTATAAAAACAGTGGCACTGAAATTCGTTATGTCTTTCATACTTGAACGATTCAATGTCCCAATAATCCTTGAGTGTTCAAAAATACTATTTTGCAGACAGCCATATCCAAAGAAACTGACAAAAACATGTGTTAAAACACATCAGAGTGATTTGTAGTGAAGTAAAAATTAGCAAATGGAGAATACACTTTTAAAGGAAATCACAGGAGGCTTAATACTACAGTTAATTGCAATGTTATATGTAAACTAGCAGGCTACAAAGCACAGTTAATGTTTGGTGGATAGGGTGGACTAGGAGAGGGTGATAAACCAGTTGATTTAATATACAGGATGAAATCATTCTTGCAGAACTTACATTTAGGAAAAAAATATATATATATACCGCTGTGCAAAAAATGAGTCGACAACTTGCAAACATATCATAATGTAAAACATGTCCCATCAACATAACATGCAAATTTGGGCATGCAAAAATGAAATGGGAAATGTGATTTTCTGTCAGTGTACTAGTGTGTTAAAAGTAATATCTCGGTGTGTGGACTTGTATAAGTGAGCCTTCCCTTTCAAGGGTTATTACCCAGAGTTATGAGAGGCACAACCTGACTGAAGAGTTGATGTTGGATTTGACCACCATAAATTTTGTCTTAGACGAAGGGGGCTTGTCAGAGTAGGTTTGTTTAAAGCTGCTGGTGTGAAGCAGGGAGGGAGGACAGGGGGGAAAAAATTGTGTGCTTGGAGGCTGTGCGAGGAAGTGAGAAAGAAGCTGTACCTCGATACGTTATGCCAGGTATCAAATAAATCTGATAAGCAGAGCATTATATAAGCGACTGATTAGAGGCATGCCAATCAATCATTAATACATTTGGTAAAAAAAAAAATTTAAAAAAAGTTCCGTCTGAAAATGTGTAGCAATATGCTACACCAGTAGCTACCAAAACTGTCAGAATTTTTTAATGTACAGTGATCTTGACTTTCAGCCATACCAGATACTGCTAGGTGTTGGAAAAGCTGTATCTATGGAGAAGGGGTGGAAAGTAGTCATCAAGTACTCTGGTAACTGGTACTTTAAAAAAAAAAAAAGCCGCTTATTACATTCTTCCTGGAACTATAGTGTTCACACATATTTAAAGTTAAAGTAACAAAACATAAGCACTTAAGCCTTTCCCAGTAATGTGTTTACCCTATAAGATGTAAAAAAATCCAACAATGACGCTCTGCCTGGAAATGAAGAACAGTTTCTCAAGAAAAGAAAAAAGAAACAAAATGTTTTTTAAGGACTTACTTAATATGGAATATTTATAGATATTGAGAGCAACATAATGATCAGTATGTACAATAGCTAAAAAGTTCATTTACAGTGAAAACAGCATGTTAAAGGCCTGTTTACTTCATGTAAATTATGAAACACAAACGTAGGCCCCAAAGTTTTGACTCGCTTTCCAATATGAATGATATAAATATTTTAATGTCAAATAATCAATTATTGAATTTAGTGGCCACAATATTCTTGAACATAGTCCATGTGTCTGGAGCTCACACAGTCATAATTTATGAATGGATCAACCAACTCTGACTAAATTTAACACATTTATTACAATTCTGAGAAACCATTGCATTGATTTTGAACAAAGTAATATCAGAAGTTCTAGTTTAATGAATACATTTTATTTTCTTTTGGAAATACCTCTAAAAGTTCACATTTTGGGGTAAAAAAAAAAAATCTTTCAAGCTGAGGTTCTAAAAAGCAAACTGGCCTACAAACATTTCTATAATCCGTCAATATTTCTATCCACTACTGCTCTTCCCTTGTAAAATATTTTCAACAGAGCTAGCTTTAGTCAGCTATGGCACCACTACTTTGTTTCTTTTACACAAAACAAGTTTCAAAAACGCCTTTAAATAAAATGTATACCGTATTTAAACTTTTTTTGTAATTTTTCCAACTTTTTTTTAGCCGTGAAAGTAATCAAATCATTCTATGTAATAGCTCATTAATTGACAATGTATTTGCTTCTGTGCACTGAACACCAGTGCTCTTACATCAGGACATAAAGGTGCAGATTAGCTGGCAAACGAGGGTAAATAAAGTATGCAGAAAAATGTGTAAGAACAAGGATTTATCTTTTTGTTAGCCGATGTAAACACACCCATATATTACAAACAGGTACATTAGTAGTTTTTATGAAATTATTTAATGTCTCTTGTTTAAAGATTAAATCAAAATTTCAGGCTTTACCATAAACTGTGAGTGGTCAACTGGTAGTCCCTTGTGCATGTGTGTGTATATTATATATACAGTTTATATAAATAAATAAATATACATTATATATACAGTGGTGAGCAAAAGTAGGTTTATAGTTGTGAGTATGTGAAACAGTTTATTCTTTTTATTCTTACATTCTTAATAAATTATTATTATATTGCCCATTTGTTTGTCATATTCTTATTAAAGTGTGCTTGAGTGTAGCAATCACAACCTGTATGTCTTTTTCCAAACAGACAAATGCAAGCCCATTTTTGCCCACCCCTGTATATATAAATATATATATTTTTGTATATATACGCACACATAAACACACATATTTATATATAAATCACTGACTGTCTCACAAAAACAACTTTTGGCTAGTTATTTGCTGACCTAAGTTGGAAAACAGTTTTCACTAATGGATCAGTCTCATGGTCCAGAAAAATCCAACTTCACAGAAACCTAAACTTAACTGAGCAAAAACAAACAACACCATGACACCAATTTAATAGTCAGCAAGGGAAACCTCACAGCTTGTCTATGGGGGCTGCAGAATAGTGAAGTTGGCGGCATGTCCGGCTGCAGGTCAGTGACACTGTAGTTCAACAAGTCCTTCCTGTATCTTTTTTTTTTTTTTTTTTAATATTGATCTAATTTACGTTTAATATAAAAGTTCATATGCAGAAGAATAATTAAGTACAGTAATGTCAAAAAACAAATATATACTATTATATAAAATGACATCTTACTATAGAAAAAAATGAATTATCCCGCATTGTCTTAAGAAAATGTAACATATTCACATTACACATTCTTGATTATTGATTCTCGTGTATTAAGATATGCATTTATTTTATAATAGAAGGAGGTCCCCATGCTGCCCAGGGTGGAATAAAATACAAGTCAGTGAAACTACTCAAGGGGAAAATGCCGGCCCCAAACCAAAACCTCACTGGCTAAACCCACCGTGGAACTTTGTAAGCTGTGCCAAGTCCCTAAAATGCCTCCTAGGGACTTTACCTAATTAATAGACCCTCAAGTGAAAAAAATGTTCAAAACATACCCCATGGTCTTCCCCCTGTACAAAAGGAAACTGTGCAATTTTCGGTTGAAACAGGTTCAATGGTGTGTATTTTGCATACTGAACAAAGACACATTCAGCTTTACGTATACCACTAGCTGCGTTACCCAGCTTACCCCTGGAAACTTCCTAATAGAAAATGCCCCGGTTATACATAGAGTAGAGGGCTGATTAGATGTATCAGAAGCACTACGTAGTGTACAGTATGTAACGGAGTACATTCCTGTACGCAATATTTTCCCCCATGGGGTTTGCAGCATTAGTTCACTGAAGCTCCTCACTCTTGAGCATGCTACACACAATGGCACACGAGTAAAACATTCCTGCTATAGATCAGTTTTTCTAGTGACTTCGCTTTTGTTGGTGGTCTTTGCAAAACACAATCTATGCAGAATCAATTCTTGTTAACTTTTGAAGGCTTTTCCAAATGCTGACTTTGAGTGGTTTTACACTTATTTGAATTATTCAGAATTCAGTACTGTATTATGATCTTACAGTTTTGAATGGTATCCACTTCTGACTTGAAAGGTGCAATGTAGACTGTGGATGTGAAAGAAGTTCCATAAAATTAAGACAGTCTTGCAGTTTTTATTTTAGTAAGGTGTGCCACCTTTTATTAACATAACCATTTTTTTAAATCTACCAGAATTTGGTAATGCATGCTACTAATTACTTATTTGGCAACTTTAAACATCTGAGGTAAAATTGTTTTGTTTTTTTCCCCATCTGGAGCATTAGCAGCTGAAGTGATCAGCTCACCATCAAACAGTATCAGTAGTGGGACGTGAACTCACAACCTCAGGGTTTGAAGTCCAAAGCCTTAACCACTACACCAAACTGCCTGCCTTCAAAACACTTGTTTTATCACCATTACTTCTTATTGGGCCGACACCATTATCCAACCCACCTTAAATAATCTGAGATGCAATTTTTCTCCATTTCTTTTAGTTTTCACATTGGCACACTGACAGGTGAAGTCACTTGCTCAGGATCACACAGTGTCATTGGTGACATTTGAACTCACAACCTCAGGGTTTGAAGTATTAACCACTACACCACACTGCCTGCTATATTTATCTATACTGTAAATATACAAGCAGACAGAGTGCTAGATTGATAGACGGATTGGTAGTGGGCTTGCCTAACAAATACAAGGGCAGAAAATTTGGGGAAGAAAGCAGAAAAATAAACAAGTGCAGTGACTAGTTTCAGCACACTTTGAAAAAGGCGGTGATAAACAATATTGATTGGACATAAATAAAAACAAACTTTGCAGAAAAAACAAAAATCACCAAGGGGACCTCCAGTTAAAAACACCAACAGGGGAATCTTAACTGACATGGTAAAAAAGGCATAAAATAAGGAAAAGAAGTTAACAATCCCTAAGCCTGTGCTGATTTAATTCTTGTTCGTTTTTGAATGCTTTTCCAAATGTTTACTTTCCAGTGGTTTTACACTTAATTGAATTATTTACAATTCAGCATTTTTATCTTCCCATTTTGAAGGGTATCCCTATCTGGTTTGCAATTTAAAACGTGAACTGTGTAAGGAGCTATATAAAACAAATTGGCTGATACATTTATCCAAGGCAACTTACAGCATCTCAGAAGCAATAGATTAGACTGCTTTTGGTTTTCCCACTGGAGCACTGGCAGTTGAAGTGACTTCCTCGTGGTCACACAATGTTAACAGTGGGATCTGAACTCACAACCTTAGGGGCTGAAGCGCAAAGAATTAACCAATACGCTACACTCCCTGTCTGCAAAATATTCTCATCATTATTATCAGTTGTTTTTTGGCTGACATGTTTATCCACGACAACTTAGTACATTTGAGATACAATGGATTACATCCCGCCCTCCCAACAACAAGAGCTCAGGCAGGTAAAATGACTTGCTCACGGTCACACAATGTCAGCAATGGATTTTCAATTCACAGCCTTTGGCACTTAAAGTCCAACACCTTAACCACTGTGCCATACTGCTTCGCCTTCAAAAAATTATCATCAGTACTAATTACTTGGCTGACGTCTTTATCCAAAGCAACTTACAGCAATTGAGACATAATAGATTGCATTTCTTTTAGTTTTCCCACTGGAGCACTGGCAGTTGAAGTGACTTCCTCACGGTCACCCAATATCAACAGTGGAATTTGAACTCACAACCTTAGGGACTAAAGCGCAAAGCATTAACCACTGCACCACACTGCGTCGCCTGCCAAAAAATTATTACTAATTAATAATCGTTACTAATTACCTGCCTGACATCTTTACTCAAAGCAAATTACAGCTCAGACAGGCAAAATGACTTGCTCATGGTCACACAATGTCAGCAGCGGGATTTTAAATCCCAAAGGTTTTGAATTCAAATCCAAAGCCTTAACCACTATGCCACACTGTGTCGCCGGACAAAAATGATTACTAATTACTTGGCTGACTATTTTATCCAAAGCAACTTACAGCATCTCAGATACAATAGATTACATTTCTTTAAGTTTTTACATTGGCGCACAGGCAGGAGAAGTGACTTCCTCATGGTCTCACAATGTCATCAGCAGGATTTGAACTCACAACCTTAGGGACTGAAGCACTGCGCCACACTGTCTGTCTGCAATATAGTCTCATCATCATTAATTGTTTTTGGTTGACATGTTTATCCACACCTGACTACATTTGAGGTACAATTGGTTACATTCCCCCCCATGGTCACACAATGTCATCAGTGGGATTTGAATTCACAACCTTTCGAATTTAAAGTCCAAAGCCTTAGCCACTATGCCATACTGCTTTGCCTTCAAAAAATTATCATCATTTAAAAAAATCAACAAGGGGACCTCCAATTAAAAACACCAACTGGGGAATCTTAACTGACATGGTAAAAAAAGGCATAAAATAAGGAAAAAAGTTAACAATCCCTAAGCCCATGCGGATTCAATTCTTGTTCATTTTTTAATAAGTAATATTATCATAATATTACTAATTACTTGGCTGAAGTCTTCATCCAAAGCAACTTACAGCATGTGGGATACAATAGGTTACATTTCTTTTTGGTTTCCCTCATAGTCCCACAGTGTTGGCATTTGAACTGCCAACCTTAGGAACGAAAATCCAAAGCCTTAACCACTATGCCACACCATCTTGCATTCTTTTATCTTGAAAGGGTGTGCTCCCTTAATTGAACTCAACCATTCTTGAAATGCCTGTATTTGACAATGCGTCCTGCTGAGAAGTCTCTACAACGTCAGAATCGATCGCACATGAATATATTAATCAAAGACTGAAAAATTATAAGCAGCACATCGTCTCTAAACACACCGTACAGTACCCACACATTGCTTCGTACAGAAATGAAGTCAATATGAAGGCACGGGAAGAGCAGATGTGCTTACGTGCTTGCAACTATGTGGCATGCAAGAATTCAAAATCGCATTCACCTCAAAAGCCCATCACGGGACGCGTCTCTCTCTCTCTCTTTTTTTTTTTTTTTGGTTGTTGTTGTTGTTAATGTTGCTTTTTTTCTATCTAACCGAACATGACAGCTGACCCCACCCCCTCCCCACTCCATTTTACGTCGCTTTGGGGGTCGATTTCAAGGCAACAGTCCCGATCGCAAATTCCTGCACCAACCTCGCAAGGCCTTTCCAATCCTGTCCAGCGATCGAGGAAAAACAAAATTCTCCACGCTCCTAAAAGCCCCTTGGGCGTCGCTAAAATACGCGCATACACAATGAGTGTCATGCCAAACAGAAGTAGACAGTCAATAAGAGGACACCCCGAACCCTCGAGGGGGACCTAATACAAACTACTGATGACCCCCCCACACACACTCCAACACGCGCATTCTTTGCATCGAGGAACTGCAGTTTTCTGCCAGCTAGTCAAATATTAAATAAAAAAAAAAATGCAAGACGTTTCGATAGCCTACCGCGCAAGCAGCTCTCGCTCCCTGGAAAGGTGGAAGAAGTTGTTTCCCAGACGGAGTGCCTGTTCGCTTTGGGCGCTCGTGACGCGTTTGATTCTTGCTTCACATGAAGTTGTCCCGCGGAAGGCTTAGGCTAGGAGTTGCTGACGTTTTGGCCAGTGGAACTACCGGAGACGACGCGGGGGCGACCCCACACCCTCACCCCGAGCGCCTCTCTTCTGCGTTTCCCGCCTCCTTCCCCCACCCTTCTCTTCTCTGCCATTGAGAGAGAGAGACAGCGACTCGATCACTTACCTGCTTTTGTCTTCGGTGCTCGCTGTCGTGGCTTCTGTTGTTTGGCGAATGTTGACGGTTTTCTTTCTTTCTTTTTTTTTCTTTGCTCTGTTAAATTTCGCCCATCGCCCCCCGCAGCGTTTCGGCTCTCAGGCCTCTTGCTCTCGCAGCGCTCATCCCCAGCCGGAAGTGAATGTGTCAATTCCCGTGAGCGCAGACTTCCGGGTCGGCGGCGTTCGGGTATCGAGACTAGGGAACTTAAGGGCGAGTTCGGGGCTCCGGGCGACGGGGTAATGTTTTGGAATATTTCGAGATCGTCACGGTCGGGTCTGTCCGATGAGGCGACAGCGGCGGGGACTCCGGAGAGGTTCGTCCATTGCGGGAAGTACCGGTAACCCTAGGCGAATACCCGAGCGCTTTCGGAAAGGCTCGGCGTTCATCTACAGCACTTCCACGAATCCGATGCCGAAGGAGTTTCATTTTCCTTTTTGTCAGTTAAATGGCAGCAGGTTAGTCAGTAACACTTAACCAGCTATGTTCAGCTATTTGTATGTGCCTAAAGACGTGCATGTTAAGATTCTTGACTTTCCCCGTGTCGAAGAGACGCCGTTTTACTGGATGCGGCCGCTGGAAGCGATTTAAAGGCAGGGGTCTCCAACTCCGATCCTGGGGGACCGCAGTGGCTGCAGGTTTTCATTCTAACTCTTTTCGTGATTGTTAAACATTTTTTTTACTGCTAATTAACATCATTTTAGATTACTTTTTAAAAAAAATTAAGTCCTCTGAATTGCTTCATTCTTTTCCATAAACGGGAAACAAAATTGCTATATGAGGTGAGCCATCAGACCACCAGCTAAGCTGGACCCTTAAACTCCAACCAGTTTCATAATTACAAGCCGATTCTTGTTGTTCATTAAACCAATTGTTAATTCATTCAATGGCTTGTGGCCGCTCTCATTTCGCCTCAGCAGACATTTATTTAAAAAAAATAAAAACACCCAAAATAAGCTTTTTGAACAGTTTTTTTTCCAATCTGATTTTCGTCCTAAATACAGCACAGAAACTGACCAGGTCAAAATCACAAATGGTCATCTCCGGGCAGCTGACATGAGACTTTTCCCAATTCTTGTACTTCTTGACCAAATCGCTGTATTTAACACCATATCTCATCAGATACGTTTGAAACGACTGGCTAGTTTTGGAGTCTGTGGCCTTGTCTTCCAATGGTTTTCTTCCTACCTCGCTGATGGGACGCAGTTTATTCAAGTAAAGGGCTTTAAATCCGAGAGTGCAGTCGTTACTCGGGGAGTTCTGCGGGGTTCTTTTTTGGAGCTGCTTCTTTTTCTCATTTACTTCTTCCCAATAGGTAATATTAAATTTCATCCTTATGCTGATGACACAACTTATCCACTAAATACACTTCTGTTTTCCCTCCAAATACTCTTAACGGCATGTCTCCAAGACATAAAGTCATGGATGACTCCCAATTGTTTTTAAATAGCAATAAAACTGGTTCTAAATCTATGTTCGCTAAGGTAAACCATCCTTCTTCTAGTTTAATTAACAACATTAACACAAACATCTCTTCCCAGGTTAAGAGCCTGGATGTCATTCTAGACCAGGGGTCTCCAACACATCGCTTGCGAGCTACTGGTAGCTTGCAACCCCTTTCCAAGTAGCTCGCCAAAGGGTTAATGAATCCTACATAAATTTGGACACTTGATTAGTCAAATTAGGGGTGGGCGATCTTTCCAAAAAAATCATATCACGATCCACAATCTGAATTGCAATCTATCTTTTCATTGTGGCAGACAATTAAGAGACTATCCAGACTCAAACTCATCAAGACCTAAGTAACACTTTATCAAACAAAGTTGAATTCAATTGTTCTCTCGTTTGCAAGCTAAGCGGAGTTAAGGAACACGCCCTGAAGCTGGCGAGTGAGTGAGGAAGGCCCCTCCACTTGGCCCACTGCCTTTTTGCGGATTCGCGCAAATAAATCGGTACCACAAGCGAAATATGATACATAGCGAAATGAGAGAAGTCACAAAATCAGCCGTAATGTTTAAGCAAATCACAGAAAAAAACCCGATCTAAATCCATTAAGTAGTTCTCTCGTGAAAAGCAGACAGACAGACAGACAATGGATTTTGTATATTATATATTAGTAAACCTTCAAAATAATGTGCAGTTAAAGTCTCAACAGCATTTCTGGAGCTTAGTAGAGCCTGATGATTATAAGAATCTTCACCAAGCAGCTCTGAAAATGTCTGCTTCGTTTGGGTCTCCGTACCTCTGTGAGTCAGTCTGACATGAATGTCATGAAATCAAAGTTCAGAACACGACGGACAGACGAACATTTAAATGACTCCATAAGGGTGAACCTAAGTGGCTACACTCCACCAGACACCTTAGTGCCAGTCATCTGAATAACTAAAAAAACACATCATACATGCAACTGGACCTGTGAATAAAGTGACACAGTGACATGTGACAAAACGTTTGTTTTGTTTTGACAGCCTTCATGTTTTCATTCAGTAGTGTTAGATACACAAGAAAATGCATGCAGACATACAAAATGCACGTGCAGGTGAACTAAATATTTTTTTGTGATGTTTTAATGCAAAATGTGAGTTGTGGACACCAACATTTTGCAAATGTTCAGGCAAAACAAGCTTATTCAGTTTGTTTGGGTTGAAATAAAAATATGAGAATAAATGTTAGAAAACACGAGTAGCTCTCAGCCATTTTCATTTTGTAAAAGTAGCTCTTAGTGGAAAAAAGGTTGGAGACCCCTGTTCTAGACAGTACTCTTTCTTTTTCTTCCCATATAAGTAATGTTTCTCAGACTGCCTTCTTCCATTGCCGATACATTTCTAGACTTCGTCTTGTTCTTACGCGACACAGTGCTAAAGTACCACATCTCGCATATATTACTGTAATGCTATTCTATCTGGCATCCCACAAAAAACTTATTCATTGCTTACAACTTATGCAAAATTCTGCTCCTAGGATAATAACCTGTTCTAAATCCACTGAACATATTACACCGATTCTCTCCGAACTTCACTGGCTCCCTGTTTACTACCAAATACAGTACAAAATATCGCTCTGAACATCTACAACCTCGCTCCTCCCTATCTTGCTGATCTCCTATAGACTTACACTCCCCATTTCGCTCCCTCAGGTCCTCATCTGCATCTCTACTTCCTGTACCACACATCCAACTCTGTTCCATGTAGGGAATCCATTCCCGGGAATTTGGGAATCCCGCATGTCATTCCCGGGAATCCCGGGCTCCCGGGGATGACACAGTGCACGGGCATCTCACATGTGAACGGTTTTAGAACGACCAACACTTACTTTTAATAAAACTACTGCAATATGTTGACACAAATAAAAGACCAACCTTATCAACAGGCAGTTCATGCTGTCATTTAAGTACATGTATCTTTAGTTGCGGTAATAAGAGCGTAGAAAGCACAACGTCCTCATAGGTGGTGCAGTGGTAGTGCTGCTGCTTTGCAGTAAGGAGACTGTAGAAGATTGTGGGTTCGCTTCCCAGTTCCTCCTTGTGTGGATATCGCTTTGAGTACTGAGAAAAGAGCTATATAAATGTAATTTATTATTATTATTAACGTGTCCAGCGTGCGGTCGTCCAGGCAAGAGCGCACCTTCGTGCAGAAGTACACCAGCTGCTAAGAAAGCATGCTCTGCCTCCACTGAAGTAGGCGGCACAATCATCAGATACTAATACACTTGTTCTAAACAACACCTGCGCTTGCCGTTGCTCTGAAACACCGCCATTTCAGCTTTTACTGATGCATCCAGTTTCTTGTCATCATTCTGTGATGGCAAGTTTCTTGGCATAGATAATGCGGATGCAACATTCTGACACATTGCAATTTCAAGTTACTGTTCAAAGCTGTTGTCTGATGAAGTGCAAGCTGCAGCAATGGTGCCACCTTAATTATTTTCAACTATAACTCTGTTATTTCCTGATCAATTTTTACACACTATATATGCGAGCTTGGCCGTTCCCGTTTTCCTAGGAATTACAGCAGTTTCATTCCCTGGAATGAAAAATGTCCGGGAATCCCGGGCTCCCGGTAATCGGGAACCCTGGAATGTATTTCCTTAGTTCCATGGGAGCTCCGGCATTCTGTCATAGTGCTCCTCAACTCTGCAATTCTTTTCCCTCTCATATCCGTCACATTTTAAAACTACCCTCTCTTCAAACTGTCATACCAATTATAAATTTCACTCCGTTGAATGAATAGCCTTGGCACACAGAAAGAAGGTTTGGGGCAGCCGCCCGTGTACTTGAGCTCGGGCTGCAAAAGGCAAAATTAGTTGCACTGATGTGTACAGATTTGAGTCCGCCATTGAACTGAGGAAACATAGCAAGTGGTCTGGGTTTTAAGGCAGGTAATTGGAAGTGATGTCATCGTGGCCAGACCCAGACGTGAAGTCTTCATAGCTGGACCCAGAAGTGATGTCAGGATGGCCGGAACCGTACGTGACATCTTCGTAGCCGAAATCAGGCTGAATTTCCCGTGTTTGGTCTACAGGAATAACAAAGAAAGGGTTAGTGCACCCCGCCACCCCATGGCATGGCATGGAATTACCTTCATTTGGTCCTTTTAGCTGCCTCCCATGCATACGTGTGTGACAACTGTTACTGCCTGTTACCTTTGATGTTTGCTACTACCTCTGTACCTTATTGCTATTTGATCTTATCATCCTCTTTGTTTTTGTATCTTATTGCCGTTGTTTAATTTCATTGTAAGGTGACCGTGAGTGTTAAGAAAGGCTCGTATTAAATAAAGTATATTATTATTATTATTATTATTATTATTTCTCAAAATGTGGACTTTTTTTTTTCTTTTCTTTTTTCTAAGAACACCGGCAAGATGTCTTGTGGTCCAGGACAGATCAACATCACTGAGGCCATCACCTGTCTTTATTTTCAAATATTGTGTGATGGATGCAGGTTAGATGGTTGTGCGTCGGCTCATTTTGTATCTTGTTGTTGTTTGGCTGCTAATTAAGAAAAAAAGAAATAATTATGGGATTCTGAGTCTTAATGAGTAAGCCAGTTGAAATGAAGGCAAAAGAAGTTCATTAGGGGTAGTGATCAGCACAAAGTGGTCACCAATTATGAAAAGGGTCAGAACAAAACCCTGAAGCCACATCGGCCCTCCAGGACGGGAGTTGGAGACCAGGGCCATCTTAACAGAATTATAGGCCCCCCCGGGCAAAGCAGTGCACTCTACCTACACAACCACACATCAAGTCACAACATACAGAGATTAGCATGGAGCCCCCGGGCAACTGCCCAGCGTGCCCATGCGTTAAGATGGCCCTGTTGGAGCGGGGTTCAAGGATTTATTTAGTCATATTTACACACACACCAAAAAAAAAACTTCTCGGTTGCATCCTGTTGCCAAAATAAAATAAAAAAAAGAGATGACAGGTTAAAAATGTACATGGAAATTCTAAACTATTTATGTCATATGATAAAAGGTCATGTGCTAACCACTTGTGACAGTTGGATAGCGCATTTTCAACCAAAATAATCACAAGATACATAGGAAAACTTTTGCACTTCTGGAAATCTTTATTATCTCCGATGTTCTTTGTTTAATAGACGTATGCTACCTGGGAAGGAAAGCATTTTTGGAGCACTTGGTGTGGGTTTTTTGAAGCGATTGCCATCCCTGATTTAATGAAGTTAAGTCGTGTGTGTAATGGGTGTATGTCAGCAGCTGTGATGATGTCTGGTGTTTTTACCATTGCCTTGTGACACACGCTTACCAAATCTTCTGAAGTGCCCTCCATAATGTCTGGGAATAAAGGAACGTTTTTGTGTGATATTGCCCCCCCTGCTCCACAGATTTTAAAAATACAAAAAATTCAGATGTGAATAAAGTACACATTGCAGACTTTCATTGAAGGGGATTGGCAGGTCTATTAAAAGTGTTCATATTTAGTTCTTTGTCTTTTACCCCCTGTATGCAGCGACTGCTTGAAGTCTGTAATTCATAACTCTGCACCTGGTGATGTCCATCTTCTCTGGTGAGGCTCTGCCAATAATGCAGTCATCTTCAGCTCTTGTTTCTTTCAGAGTCTTGTCCCCTTAAGGTTTCTCTTCAGCATGTGACAGGCCTGCTCAATTAGATTTAAATTTGGTGACTGACTTGGCCATTTTCTTTGGTCTGATAAACTCCTGTGTTGCCTCAGCAGTATGTTTGGGCCCTTATCTTGTAGGATGAAGCGGCGTCCACCGAGTTTGGAGGCATTTCCTGGAATTTGAGCAGATAAGATGTTTCTGTACACCTCAGAGTTCATCAGCAGTTCCATTATCAATGAAGAGAAGTGTGCCAGGACCCGAGGCAGCAATATACGCCCAAGCTATAACACCCCCAAGATGAGGTGGTCTGCTTTGGATCTTGGACAGCTCCTTTTGGTCTGCACACTATAATCTGGCCATGTTGTGCAATTGAGACATTTTTAAAAAGAGATCGGCTGTGCACTTCACTTTACTTCGTACACCTCTGTGGCAACCTTTCAGTCCGAGTGGCATTGATTCACCTTGGTATATAATCACCAAGCCCTCTTACTGACGCTATTGATAGCTGATGTGCAGACCTGTAGAGTAGACAGCTAGACAATAATATCTCAAAAAGTCACACATTAGGATCGCTTGTATGCTTTCACTATACAGAAGCTTATTTCATCCAACCACCCATTTTCATTATTTAGCAAATGTACTGTCGTCACACATATGCGCATTGGGTGCAGCTTAAATGCTCAGATAGTGGTAATTTTCTACTAGAACACAAGATGGCGCTGTTAACTGACACCTTATCTCTTCCTCCCTCTGCAGACCAGGGACCTCATGTGTAAACGGTGCATACACACAAAAATGTTGTGTACGCCTGCTTCCACTATCACTTTGAGGTGTATCAAAACTAAACTTGCCGTAAAGCCACGGTGACAGTAGATGGCGCCATACCAGCACTCAGCCCGACACAGACAGGTACAAGAGGCACACTGATAAAACAAATAAATGTTTTTATTTTCTTCACCTCGTGGGAAAATGCCTTCCTCGTTTCCCACAGGCACAACACAGTCTCAAGCACAATACTTAATACTATTTACTTTTTCTTTGTTTCTTATTCTTTCTCCTCCACTCCTCTCCGGCAAGCTTTGTCTCCCTCCTCCTGACTCTGGCTCCCGGAGTAATGATTGCTGGCTCCTGTTATAACGCACCCAGAAGTGCTCCAGGTGCTCGTTGACCTAAAACCCGCCCAAGAGGGCTCAGCAGCCGTT
Organism: Polypterus senegalus; assembly: GCF_016835505.1. Classification (NCBI taxonomy): domain Eukaryota; kingdom Metazoa; phylum Chordata; class Cladistia; order Polypteriformes; family Polypteridae; genus Polypterus; species Polypterus senegalus. The sequence goes on along the minus strand of NC_053162.1, from coordinate 182,035,546 downwards.
GCAGCACCCCCTGGCAGTACCCCCAGATCCCAACAGGGCTATAGATAACTCCAACTCCCATGAAGCCCTGCTGGAAACCGAGCACCACTGCAACCCATGGGGGCTGCCTTTTAACATCCCGGGGGAGGTACCGTTCCTTTTCTGCCCATGCTTGCTCCCCTGGGTCCTCTCCGTGAAGAGGTGTCCCGGCCAGACAAGGACCTCGGCCGTCTGTGACACCACACACATTTTCACGGCAGCCTCACACTATGCGTATGCACCTTTCTGCTCGGTTTTGCAAACTGGTGTCGCCCAGCGTCAAAAGTAGTGCTACTGTTTCTGTGTGGACTCCCTTTTTTTCAGATTCGCCTCAGTGAAGCGGGATTTATCAAATACAGTATTGGCCCCCAAATCTGAATGCCCCAGGACTCAAATAACTAGGAACCTGAACGAAAAATGTGAGAAAATTTTGCCCCGGAATCTGAATGCTTCTTTTGAATCCGAACGCTCAGCACGTTGCTCGTGTTTGTTTGTGCGTACGTTTCCCCAACACTCTGGCCACCCATACGCTTTGTCGTTCAGTTTGTAGTGAGAACATCTTGTGTGATTTTCATTGCTATTCTGGCTGCTAATTTTATGCTTTTGTGCCTGTTTTGTGTTATTTTTTTTTTTATATAATAACAACTTTGTGTATTCGCCATGGGTCATAAAAGGTGTAGTGAGGAAAATAAGAGTAAGAGGAAGGCTACAATTTTTAATTTTATTAATTTACATTTTTATTCAAATATTATTATTATTTGTTAATATTTTACCTTAAAATCCAGTGTATTTACTGTTAAAATCATTTTGAGAATTCAAGTTTGTGGGACCCAGGAACGGATTAATCAAGTTTCTGTTATTTTAAAGGGGAAAAATTGTCTTGAAACTCAAACGGTTTGGAACTCGAACTGGGTTCTGAAACAGATTAAGTTCAGATTCCAAGGTATCACTGTACACCAAAATGAATTCCATATCATTTCCAAACTTAATTCACTTGATTGTAATCATTCTGTAGCAATATAATGGTGGAGGGAATGGCCAAGATATTCCAACTACCATGGCTGCTTTGGCGTTTTTAGAAGACATTGCAAATGGAAGAATTAGAAGAGAGTGCATATTTAGAGATGATGATGATTGGCTTCTAAGTCGATTTCGATTTCCAAGAGCTCTCCTGTCGGCGTTGTGTGCTGAACTGGTGCCAGCTTTACAAAGGCAGACTTTGAGGAATTGCGATCTACCTGCTCCTTCGCAAGTTCCACAGGAGCTTTTCAACGTGAACTTGACGACCGATCGGGTATTTGTCAGTCATTACCAAGTCGCGGCATGCCAGATCTATAGGACGGGATTATCTGCTTGTCATCCAGATAGAAAATATTTCCTTACACTGTGGTTGAACTGGCAAACATTAAAGCACAATTTGCAGCAACATCAGATTTTCCAAATGTAACCGGAGCGGTCAGCTGCATGCACTTTACCGGACAAGTCACATCAGGCGGGGATGAATCACCAAAACTCATTTACATTACATCATCTATAGCAGGAGAGCCTAGAAAAAAATGGTAACTCTACACAGTCACAGGTGCTTTTTTCCAACAAGTGCAGCAAAAGGCAAACAGTCCTTTTAACTCTTTCATGGCTAATTATATGTTTCATTTTCTCCCAGGTCTGAATATTTTTCCCAAAAAGTCAGTTTTTTAAAATGCATACAAAGCAAACACTATACAGGTGCCGGTCATAAAATTAGAATTTCATGACAAAGTTGATTTATTTCAGTAATTCCATTCAAAAAGTGAAACTTGTACATTAGACTCATTCATTACACACAGACTGACGTATTTCAAATGTTTATTTCTTTTAATTTTGATGATTATAACTGACAACTAATGAAAGTCCCAAATTCAGTATCTCGGAAAATTCAGAATATTGTGAACAGGTTCAATATTGAAGACACCTGGTGCCACACTCACTCTAATCAGCTAATTAACTCAAAACACCTGCAAAGCCTTTAAATGGTCTCTCAGTCGAGTTCTGTAGGCTACACAATCATGGGGAAGACTGCTGACTTGACAGTTGTCCAAAAGACGACCATTGACACCTGGCACAAGGAGGGCAAGACACAAAAGGTCATTGCTAAAGAGGCTGGCTGTTCACAGAGCTCTGTGTCCAAGCACATTAATAGAGAGAGCGAAGGGAAGGACAAGATGTGGTAGAAAAAAGTGTACAAGCAATAGGGATAACCGCTTGTACCCTGGAGAGGATTGTGAAACAAAACTGTGGGGGAGATTCACAAAGAGTGGACTGCAGCTGGAGTCAGTGCTTCAAGAACCACCACACACAGACGTATGCAAGACATGGGTTTCAGCTGTCACATTCCTTGTGTCAAGCCACTCTTGAACAAGAGACAGCGTCAGAAGTGTCTCGACTGGACTGCTGCTGTGTGGTCCAAAGTTATGTTCTCTGATGAAAGTAAATTTTGCATTTCCTTTGGAAATCAAGGTCCCAGAGTCTGGAGGAAGAGAGGAGAGGCACAGAATCCATGTTGCTTGAGGTCCAGTGTAAAGTTTCCACAGTCAGTGATGGTTTGGGGTGCCATGTCATCTGCTGGTGTTGGTCCATTGTGTTTTCTGAGGTCCAAGGTCAACGCAGCCGTCTACCAGGAAGTTTTAGAGCACTTCATGCTTCCTGCTGCTGACGAACTTTATGGAGATGCAGATTTCATTTTCCAACAGGACCTGGCACCTGCACACAGTGCCAAAGCTACCAGTACCTGGTTTAAGGACCATGGTATCCCTGTTCTTGATTGGCCAGCAAACTCGCCTGACCTTAACCCCATAGAAAATCTATTGTGAAGAGGAAGATGCAATACGCCAGACCCAACAATTCAGAAGAGCTGAAGGCCACTATCAGAGCAACATGGGCTCTCATAACACCTGAGCAGTGCCACAGACTGATCGACTCCATGCCACGCCGCATTGCTGTAGTAATCCAGGCCAACTAAATATTGAGTGCTGTACCTGCTCAGACTTTTCATGTTCATACCTTTTAGTTGGCCAACATTTCTAAAAATCCTTTTTGCATTGGTCTTAATTGATATTCTAATTTTCCGAGATACTGAATTTGGGACTTTCATTAGTTGTCAGTTATAATCATCAAAATTAAAAGAAATAAACATTTGAAATACATCAGTCTGTGTGTAATGAATGAGTCTAAATATACAAGTTTCACTTTTTGAATGGAATTACTGAAATAAAACAACTTTGTCACGATATTCTAATTTTATGACCGGCACCTGTATATGCCTTTAACATTAAACATTAGCTTTCTAAGATCGGCTGTCACACTGCTTACATACTTACTACACACCGTCTAACCGTTTATATTCTGAAGGGCGCTTTCTGGAAAAGAAACATCTACCTGCCTTTCGTTTTTGATTTCCAGATCACTTGCATCAAAATCAGAGTTTTATGAGTCAGAGTCTCATTCAGCAATAATAGCAAAAAGCAAAAAAATAAAATTAATAATGCCCACAGAGGATTTTGCTTTGCACATTCGCTTTGCTGTTTTGCCCAATGCCATTCTAGATGTTGTTTACTCTACGCTCCTCACACACACAGGGATTCGATGTCAAGTCAATGAGTCTAACAGTCCTCCTAGCAAAGAGGGTCTACCGTTAGCGTGATGGTGAGTTTTGTCGATGTCTACAGATGATTATTTCCCTCTGCCCCGGATGTCAACTAAAGTCAACATCCAACCTTAACCCCTGCTGTCGACAAAAGTTGACATCAGCCCTAAAACAACAACATTTATTTCTATAGCACATTTTCATACAAAAAGTAGCTCAAAGTGCTTTACATAATGAAGAAAAGGAAAATAAAAGACAAAACAAGAGATTAAAATAAGACAACATTAGTTAACATAGAAAAGGAGTAAGGTCCGATGGCCAGGGTGGACAGAAAAAATACTCCAGACGGCTGGAGAAAAAAAAAAAATCTGCAGGGGTTCAAGGCCACGGGACCGCCCAGTCCCCTTTGGGCATTCTACCTAACATAAATGAAACAGTCCTCTTTGTAGATAGGGTTCTCACGGAGTCACTTGATGTTGATGGTCATGCAGACTTCTGGCTTTTAATCCATCCATCATTGTTGGAACATCACGGTGCTTTGTGTACAAGCCACCACCAAAAGGATACCGGAAAAGGAAACAGAAAAGAGAGTAGGGGTCAGTACAGATTTTAGAGCCACCATGAATAGTTATTATAATGAGTTGGAGATATAGACTATCAGGATTTTGATTACAGTGAAGTTATGATAAGGCCATGTTAAAGTAATGTGTTTTCAGCCGTGTTTTAAAGTGCTCCACCGTATCAGCCTGGCGAATTCCTATCGGCAGGCTATTCCAGATTTGAGGTACATAACAGCAGAAGGCCGCCTCACCACTTCTTTTAAGTTTCGTTCTTGGAATTCTAAGGAGACACTCCTTTGAGGATCTGAGGTTACGATTTGGAATATAAGGTGTCAGACATTCTGATATATAAAATGGGGCGAGATTATTTAAGACTTTATAAACCATAAGCAGAATTTTAAAGTCAATCCTGAATGACACAGGTAACCAGTGTAGCGATATCAAAACTGGAGAAATGTGCTCGGATTTTCTTTTCCTAGTTAGAGTTAAAAGAGTTAAGGGTAGCGAGTCATGTTGAAGAGCAGAGAATCGATCCGTTGTGATGCCAACAGAGAGTGGACTTGCTGATGTAAATAGAAATTATTTCCACTCTATTAATGTGCTGCTGTATAGTGCACAGGGAGTGTGTCGCATTGTGCAAGCATGTAGCGTGTGACATAATGTGGCACACAATCGTGGCTTGCCTGTACCTGAAAAGATGCGCTATAATAAACGTGACCCACCAAATCTGTGTGGGTTTCCTCCGGGTACTCCGGTTTCCTCCCACAGTCCAAAGACATGCAGGTTAGGTGCATTGGCGATTCTAAATTGTCCCTAGTGTGTGTGTGCCCTGCGGTGGGCTGGTGCCCTGCCCGGGGTTTGTTTCCTGCTCTGCGCCCCGTGTTGGCTGGGATTGGCTCCAGCAGACCCCCGTGAAGCTGTAGTTAGGATATAGCGGGTTGGATGATGGATGGATTTAAGAGCACATCGGTCTATTGTTAAAAGCCATGGCTGAACATAACCGCCAAAGAAACAAAAAGGGCAGAGGCAAACGTCGCATAATACAAAGAATTTAACTCTGAAAATTGGTCAAAATTCCCCTCGTGATGGTGGCTGTGACCAGACCAGCGAACAGGAAATGCCTTCTTACCTGTGATGATGAAGTGCTGAGTTCAGATTTCCTTCTGTCATCGAAATGCGGAAGGCGAGTTTTCTTCAATTGCAACCTTTGCAGCTTCAGAGTTGACGTATTTGGTTAAGTTTTGCGGCTTATTTTTTTTTAAATTCAGCTACGGACCCGTATCCCCATTACTGTCGTCACGCGTGCACGTCAGATGGGCGCAATACCCCTCTGTGGTGAGAGGGGGCACTGCTGCTAACAGGGTCCTCCTTTTTTTTTTGCCCTTTGAGAGTGACTAACCCCGCCCCTTCCAGGCTGAGGGCTACAAGAGGCCGACGCCCCCAAACGCCGATGACTCATTTGGACCCGGACTGCACTGAGCTCTGACGCTGTGACCTGCTCGTGAGGGTCACTTTAAATAGGGCCAAATGGGGGCTTACTTAAGTTAAATCTTGCACCCTTGTGTGCTTTATTTTTACTTTCTTTACTTACATTAAATTTCAATGTCCACAAATCAGCCCAAGCCTGTCATGATAATCCAATTCCCTCTGTGATGTTTCAGTGGATTCTTGGTTATCTGCCAATCCACCCAGCTTGGTGTCATCGGGAAACATCAATCGCTTGTTCTTTCTATTCCTGTCCAAATCATTTTTGAATATTAAAAAATAACAGCGGCCCCAGCACTGACCCCCATTCTTTACATTAGCCAATTCTGATCAGGACCCCTTCACCTGGTGAGCAGAACAGCACTGTAAACCTGTCCTTTCAGACTGGAGGCTAAATGTTGTGAAATAAATAGCCTTGGCACACAGAAGAAGGTTTGGGGCAGCCACCCATGTACTTGAGCCCGGGCTGCAAAAGACAAAATGAGTTGCACTGATGTGTACAGATTTGAGTCTGCCATTGAACCGAGGAAACACATGAAGTGGTCTGGGCTTTAAGGCAGGGAACCAGAACTGACGTCAGGGTGGTAGGACCTGGAAGTGATGTGTTCGTAGCCGGACCCCGAAGTGACGTCAGTGTGCCCGGAACCAAAAGTGGCGTCTTTGTGGCCAGACTCGGAAGTGATGTCAGGGTGGCCGGAACTGGAAGTGACATCTTTGTGGGCGGACCCGGAAGTGAGGTCAGGGTGGCCGGAACTGGAAGTGACGTCTTCGTAGGCGGACCCGGAAGTGAGGTCAGGGTGGCTGGAACTGGAAGTGACGTCTTTGTAGCCGGAATCGGGCAGAATTTCCCATGATTGGTCTGCAGGGACAACCGAGAAAGGGTTAGCACAACCCGCCACCCCCTGGCCCGGCATGGAATTACCTTCATTTGGTCCTTTTAGTTGCCTCCCATGCACCCATGTGTGACAATGTCAACTACCTAACGTGGCAGATCTCCGGCAGGAAGAGGCGGGTCCTGGGGAGGGGTCACACACCAGAAGTGATGTCATTAGTATTAAAGGCATCAGACCTCTGGTCTGCAGAAGGAGGAAAAGAAAAGTCACAGCACCAACCCCTAGAGCAGCGAGAAATTCCCATCACCTGTGCCCTTACACTGTCCCCTGTGCACACGTGTGTGACAGTCATTACAATGTGCAGGATGAAAGTATTTGTAGCTCATCTTTGTGGTGGTCTTTGATAGCACTCAAACCCACTGCCACTTGGTCAAAGTAATCAACAGCTGATGTAGTGAAGGTTGGCTGGTGCTACTGTGATGATGGGGACACCTGCAGTATCAAGTCACAGTGGACTTGTCTTCATATGGAGATAATATGAATTCATCACGTTTAATTACCGTAGAACACTCGGATGTGCTGGCATGGCCGCATGGGCTTGGAATCCCTACCTAAGCTTGTGTCTTTGTTTTACTCTCCTCTCTCCGCATCTGACTGGAGCGTGTCTTATCAAATGAGACCTCGACCTTTACAATTGTCAAGAGGAGGAGAGCATGAAGACAAAGCTGAGTGCCGTTATGAACAACACGGCACATCCTCTCTGTGACACACCAGCACTGAGGACTTCCAGACAACAAATTACTCAGGAGAAAAGTGTCAAGAGACGTGATGGGGGTGATTGGGGGAGCAGGGGGCTCCTTTATACCAACATCAGTACGTCTTTATATCGCCTTACTGGGACTGGGCGCTTTTGGTTTGGTTTTTTTTTATCCTCCTTTTAGTCATGCTGGTGTGTGTTCAGACCATATTATGTGTATGCAATAATAATAACTGAATACATTTATGTAGCACTTTTCTCACTGTACCACACAGGGAGGACCCGGGATGGACACCCATGATAGCGCTACCGCTGAGATGTACTATATACAGTATACATATATATATATATATATACCCATTTATTTATTTAAAGAGCTTCTGTTTAAGGCCAAATTTCCCCCGGGAACAAATAAAGTTCTATCATATGGTGCCGTTCATATCTATCTATTGTGTAGCACCTTTCATATATTTATCTCTCTTTCAATTGTGTAGTGCAGGAGTGTCCAGCTCTGGCCTTAGTGGGCCGCAGTGGCTGCTGGTTTTCATTCTCACCCTTTTCTTAATCAGTTTTCACTGCTAATGAACTCCTTTTCCCTTCAGTTTAATAGCCCTGTTTTAAGGCTCCAGTCCTCTAAATTGATTTGTTTCTTCATTAAATGAGATCCAAACAGAAATGAGACATGAAACGAGTTGACAGGTGACCAGCTAAACTGGGGCTTCAAACTCCAACCAGTTTCTTAATGAGAAGCCCATTCTTGTTTTTAATGAAAGCCGTTGTTGAATATCAGGACTTGTCACTGCTCTCATTCTGTTGATTTTCTGTTTTTTTCTAAGACCTCCGTCAAGATGTTTTGGTGACCTGAGCAGACCGACATGACTGAGACCCTCGCCTTTCTTTATTTTCAGGAGGGCTGGTCATGTTTTGCGTCTCATTATTGTTTGGCTGTGCATTAAGGAAAAAGAAACAGCTAAGGGGTCGGAGTCATGTCAATTAAAACTAAAGCAAAAAAAGTTAATCAGCAGCAAAAACGGCTCACTAATTAACAAGAAGGTTAGAATGAAAACCTGCAGCCACTGTGGCCCACCAGGACCAGAGTTGGACATCCCTGGTGTAGTGCCTTTCATATATTTATCTATCTGCTGTATAGCGCCTTTCACATATATCTATTGTATAGCGCCTTTCACGTCTATCTATTGTATAGCACCTTTCATATATTTATCTATCTGTAGTATAGCACCTTTCATGTCTGTCTATTGTATAGCGCCTTTCATATATATATTTTATATATATCTCGATTAGATTTATCTATCTTATAGTGCCTTTCATATCTACAGTGCCCTCCATACTGTTTTTGACAAAGACACGTTTTTCTTTGATTTCCCCCTGTGCGCCACGTTTTAAAATTTTAAAATACGACGTGATTAAAGTGCACATTTCAGACTTTCATTTAAATATCATTTGTATAAATTTCGGCCCACCATGTACAAATGATAACACTTTTCCTACATGGTCCCCCCCAACCCATTTAAGGGCATCATAACGACACTGACTTGATAACTGTGTCACGAGTAAGGAATGATTTCTCTGTTCCCATTGTGCGTTACTTTCTCTTCTTGATGTCTGTCATTTTCAGAGCCCCTCGTAGTGGCTGTCAATACCCAATTTCTTTTTTTTTTCTGCATTAATTCTCTGTTGTACATTCCGCCCCTCTGATGATGTATTTTATGCCTCATTCACCGTCCTGCTTCGTTATTTTCACCTGAATATCCAATCAAACTTTCTTGGAGAAACGTGTGGACGCTGCTGTATTGTACATATTGTATTGATTCGCTGCTTTGTCCTTGCAAAAAACATTTAAAGCCAAGTTTTTATGAAAATAAAGGCCACCTTAAATGCGTCAGAAAGTTTGACCACAAAAATGTCACTATTGGATCGCTCACTTTTATTATTAGTATTATTAGTATTATTTGTTACTGAGATGAAAGCTCAGCACCACATCGTAGCGTGGCTGATTCTGACAGCGTTGTTTTCTGTTTTTTTCTCCCACCGAGAGCTCTCACTTTAAGGACTTCACGGTGGGGGACCTCGTATCCCCTTCTGTCCCATAGCCTGTTAAACGTGTTAAGTAGGCAGGTAGTGTGGCCCGGTGGACCGAGAAGCTGCCTTGAAAAACACAAATCTGTTGATTTACTGTGTGACTCTTAGCAAAATTATACAAAATTATGCAGCAGGGCAGAAACCAAGCGTGGGTGGCGAACCAGCACGTCGGTGTCAAGTGAAACTCTGTGAAATGGCGCCACCTGTTGGCTGATGCCCTGTATTGGCGCCCTCAAGACGTCTCGTTTAATCCCCACAACTGACGACTCACAGCAGTGGCTTCAATTGACGACGCTCCAGTTGAAGAAGCAAATGCATAAAACCGGAGTCGGTCGAGACGGACCCCTCGGTGTCCATAGCGAGCAGTCTGTATTATCAGACTTAGATGACCATGGGGTTGGAGATCTCCTTTGATGTCCATAGCGGGTCATCTGTTTTATTAGACTTTAGACAACCGTGGCGGTCAGGGGTCTCCCTCAAGCTACATAGCAGGAGTCTGTATTATTAGACTTCGATGACTGTTTGGTCAGGGGTCTCCCTCAAAGTCCATAGAAGGCAGTCTATTTAAATTAGACTTAGATGACTTTGGGGTCGGGGGTCCCGTAGATGTCCATAGAAGGCAGTCTGTGTTATTAGACTTAGACAACTGTGGGATTGAAGGTCTCCCTTGATACCCATAGTAGGTCATTTGTATTATTAAAGTTAGACAACCGTGGCAGTCAGGGGTCTCCCTCAATCTACAAATGCAGGGGTCTGTATTATTAGACTTCAATGACTGTTGGTTCAGGGGTCTCAATCAAAGTCTATAGAAGGAAGTCTGTATTATTAGACTTAGATGACTTTGGGGTCGGGGATCCCATAGATGTCCATAGCAGGCAGTCTGTGTTATTAGACAACTATGGAATTGGAGGTCTCCCGTGATGTCCATAGTGGGTCATTTGTATTGTTAGACAACTGTTGGGTTAGGGGTCTCCCACAGCCACAGCATTCAGTCTATTATTAGACATAGATGGCCCATGGGTCTTCCTCGATGTCTGTAGCAGGAAGTCTGTATTATTAGACTCAGATGACATTGGGTCGGGGGTCTCCCTCAGTGTCCGATGTTACATGAACGGTGCTCAGTGGCGCCCCTCTGTGTACACGTGCCCTTTAACTAATTTATTTTTGGTTTGTGTGCCCCCTGCAAGATGCCACCATAAACAGCTGTCCATGTCATCCACACCTAAATCTGCCACCGTGTAAAACATTCTCATTTGTAAGTCACTTTGGACTAAATGTCTGCTCAGTATAGCAGTTCTCAAACTGTGGGGAGAGCCCCCCTGGGGGGCACTGAAGCTGTACAAGGGGCACGTCGAATAAATGAACAAGACATCAAAATTAATTTTTTACATCCATTATCCTAACAACAGGGTCACGGGGGTCTGCTGGAGCCAATCCCAGAGCGCAAGGCAGGAAACAAACCCCTGGGCAGGGCGCCAGCCCACGGCAGGACACACACACGCCAAGCACAATTTAGAATCGCCAATGCACCTCACCTGCATGATTTTGGACTTTTTTTTCAGAACACGTGCAAACTCCACGCTGGGAGGACCCAGGAAGTGAACCCGGGCCTCCGAACTATGAGGCAGCAGCGCTACCCACTGCGCCACCGTGCCCTGATTTTTTACATTTTTATTTCAAATTTAAATTTGCAAGCATATAATCACAACGAATGCTTTATAACTAAAATTAAAATAAATCATTTCTAAGGCATAGATCTAATGACTAACTGCTGCTATTATATTCGTGTATTTTCAGACGTATCGGTGTCTGTCACGAACATTCAGGTAACAGCAGATCAGGTGATAATGCGGCGCGACTGCACCACCTTGGCAGCGTAGCCAATATTGCCAACTTGAGTTAAATAATTGACTGCGTGTTGGGTTATTTTCATGATACAACTAACAACGGTATAATATGTGTTGGACGAAAATACGTTCGTCTCGCGCGGATTGACTTCATTGGTGTCCTCGTTTACGAGAGTTTAATAAAATCAAAACATATTTAATCGTTTCTTTACATAAAAATAATTAAATAGGAATAAATAATTAATTCTTTGTTTTTGGGATTAGAATTACTAGACTACCATAAACCACACAAGGCATTTTCACAGTTATTAAAGCATTTAAAAAAAATAAATTGCAAATATTTCATCGAAGTCAGCCGAACACATGCAAATCTTCTGGAAGTAAAAATGATAGAATACCGCGACACCGCACGAGTATCAATCACACCTTTGTTAGTTGTATCAGGGGTTATTCTCACATCTTATACTATGCAGGCGGTGCAGAATTAATCCCGGCAGAAATACGGGTTGGAGAGAATACGAAAGTTTGAGAACCGCTGGCTCAGTAAATGTGCAGACAAGCGTAAGTAAAAACCAGTGTGAAGCGCGTGGAATTTGATTTGGTGAACCCCATAATAGATGAAGCATTCAGGTCGTTTTATTTTTCTAAAGTGCTCTTCATTGAGCGCAGCTCAGGCGGCTGTCACAAACGTAATGATAATAATAATGACGCCATGTGCAGACACAGCAATACACAGGAGGTCCGACACGTAGTAAACTGGCCACTTCAAATCAGTGACATCTGCGGAGACATCAGTTCATCACGACACGAGAACGACAGTGCGTGTCATTTGTGAAAGTCCTCAGACTCACACACACACTGACATAATTATCGGATCATTTTAGCCGAATGTTCAGCTCAGGATGTTCCGTTCCTAACAAATGGGTGGAGTTTGTGGTTAGGAATTTAAGGACAGGCCAACTTTTAAAGTTCACGCACAATGTCAGACAGTAATAATTCAAAAATAAAATAAAGTTTGAAATTACTAAGACAGCACAGCACGGCGGCTTCTCCTCGTGCCCGTTGTGTCTGTCTTTGTGGAGTTTGCATGTTCTTCCTGGACTTTGGTTTTCCTGCCATACCCCAAAGACGTGCGGGTTTAGCTAACCGCCGATTCTACAGAGCTGTGTGTCAGTGAGCCGGGTCCGGGTTTCTTTCCTGCCTTGCACCCCTGTGACGATGCGGCTTCTGCTCCATGTCTCCGTTTTGGGAGCTCTTGAACCCGACACCATCGGTAATGTCACCGGATGAGCCGGACAGTGAGGACATCACGAAGCAGAGGGGACGGTGCAAAAAAGTGCAAAGTACTTTTATTAAAAACAAGACAATGAACACAGTGTCCAAATAAATAGTACAGTGCGTTAAAAAAAATCATTAAATAAACAATCCATTAAAAACAAGTGAAAAATCCACCCATTATACAACTCGTGTGAGTCCCGCCGGGACGTCCCTGAAAGAAAAGAATGGAGGAAGGCAGCATTTTCAGGGCACTGCATCCCCCGGTACGCTAGGTGGCAGCTCCCTGGACGGTTTCCCGGATTCCCTCAAAGCATCCTGGGACATGGAGTCCATTTCCTCAGCCCTGTTGGGTGCCGTGGGTGCCACCAAGGGGAGCTCACAAAGAACCTGGGGACTCCTACTGTTACGACAACCCGGAAGTACTTTGGAGTCACGAGGACGGAAGCCTGCGGTACTTCCAGGCTACTTGAGAAAGGATGATGTGGCGTTGAACTCGGGAGAAACACCTCCGGGTTATGGACTATTTAAAGGACTGATGAAGAACCAGCGAGAAGAGGCGGAGTTGGGAGGTTGGCTAAGCTGCTGGGAGTGGAGGATTGATTTATTTTATTGATTATTGTTGTGATTATTAGTATTGGAGAATTGTGGAGTGTGCGGTGCTTTGTGCACTTTATTTGAAGAAAATTATTGAAGAATTCTTCTTGGTGCTTTTAAACGTGTGTCCTGGACGTCTGTCTGTGGGTCTTCACGGGGCAACAGCGCCTCTATAGCGTCCACACCCGCTATATCCTAACTACAGGGTCACGGGGCGCCTGCTGGAGCCAATCCCAGTCAGCACAGGGCACAAGGCAGCAGGGTAAACACAAACACCAAGGACAATTTAGAATCGCCAATGTACCTAACCTGCATGTCTTTGGACTGTGGGAGGAAACCCACACAGAAACAGGGAGAACATGCAAACTCCACGAAGGGAGGACCCGGGAAGCGAACCCAGACGGGTCTCCTAACAGTAAGGCAGCAGCGCTACCCACTGCACCACCGTGCCGCCCAGGCTTTCAAAATCCATTACATCTATCTATTACCCAACCCACTATATCCTAACTAAAGGGTCACGGGGGTCCGCTGGAGCCAATCCCAGCCAACACGGGGTGCCAGCCCACCGCAGGGTGCACACACACACACACTAGGGACAATGTAGGATTGCCAATGCACCTAACCTGCATGTCTTTGGACGGTGGGAGGAAACCCACGCAGACACCGGGAGAACATGCAAACTCCACGCAGGGAGGACCATGGAAGCGAACCTTACTGCAAGGCAGCAGCGCTACCTATTGTGCCACTGTGCCACCCCAAGTGAAAAATGTGGAGGTTAAAATCCCATAAACACAGTCAGTCAGTCATATTCCAACCCACTATATCCTAACTACAGGGTCACAGGGGTCTGCTGGAGCCAATCCCAGTCAGCACAGGGCACAATGCAGGAAACAAACCCCAGGCAGGGCACCAGCCCACCACAGGGCACACACACACACACACCAAGGACAATTTAGAATCGCCAATGCACCTAACCTGCATGTCTTTGGACGGTGGGAGGAAATCCACGCAGACATGGGGAGAACATGCAAACTCCACGCAGAAGCGACCCTGGGTTTCCTAACGATGCGAGGCAGCAGAGCTACCCACTGCGCCACCGTGCCGCACAGGCTTTCAAAATCCATTCCATCTATCTATTACCCAACCCACTATATCCTAACTACAGGGTCACGGGGGTCCACTGGAGCCAATCCCAGCCAACACGTGGTGCCAGCCCACCGCAGGGTGCACACACACACACACTAGGGACAATGTAGGATCGCCAATCCACCTAACCTGCATGTCTTTGGACGGTGGGAGGAAACCCACGCAGACACCGGGAGAACATGCAAACTCCACGCAGGGAGGACCATGGAAATGAACCTTACTACGAGGCAGCAGCGCTACCCACTGTGCCACTGTGCCACCCCAAGTGAAAAATGTGGAGGTTAAAATCCCATAAACACAGTCAGTCAGTCATATTCCAACCCACTATATCCTAACTACAGGGTCACGGGGGTCTGCTGGAGCCAATCCCAGTCAACACAGGGCACAAGGCAGGAAACAAGCCCTGGGCAGGGTGCCAGCCCACCGCAGATAAATACAGTGGGTATAGAAAAGAATCCCCCCTTGGAAATATTCCCATTTGTTTTGCTTTACAGCCTTAAATGTAAACACACAAACCAATATTTTTTCCAGCTTTACTTACTGAATATTCAATCTCTAACATCCAAGTGAAAGATATCGCAGCTACATTTCAGCAGAATTTTAAAAAATCAAAAACAAGAAATACTGAAATTAATAAAAGATCACCCCCCTAAACAATATTGGTAAACTCACTCAGGTGTCAGTGCCCACCATTCCCATGACGGTCACTGTCTTCCTCCCACCTGTGCTCAGTTGTAATGAGTGAGATCAGTGAAGCTGTTCCTGGTCCATTCATTCCCATACTTGGTAGAGCGACTGACAGCACACAACTGACTGTGGGTGGCAGGCCACCTTCAAAAGACCTCAGGATAGAGTTGTGGACGGACATCAGGCAGGAGATGGAGACAAAAACATCTCAAAGGCTTTATCAATCCCAAGGAGCTCAGTAAAGTCCATCATAAAGAAGTGTTTGGTACCACTAGGACCCTCCAAACTGGGTGGAAGAGCAAGGAGGACACTGGGAAGAGAGGCCAATGACCACTTTGAAGGAGTTCCAGGATTTGATGGCACAGAGTGGTCATGGTGTACATGTGACAACAATTTCACATGCGCTCCACAGTTGTGACTTGTTCGGGAGGGTCACGCTTCTCAAGAAAGGCCACACGAAGGCTCTTTTGAGCTTTCCCAGAATGCACCTTGAAGATTCGGATGCCAAGTGGAAAAAAAAAGGTCTTATGGTCAGATGAGACCAAAATCAAACTATTTGGCCTCCATACCAGATGGTCTACCAATGCAGCTCACCATCCACAACACACCATACCTACAGTAAAGCATGGAGGGGGCAGCATCCTGTTGTGGTGGGGGGGACTGGGGATATCGTTAGAGTAGAAGGAAAAATGGATGGGGTTGTCAAATCTTTAAGGAAAACCTTCTACCCTCTGCCAGAATGCTGAAGATGGGCATAATGTTCACCTTTCAACACGACAACAACCTGAAGCACACAGCAAAACTGACCACACGGTGGCTGAAGGAGAAAAAAGTGAATGTCCTGGTGTGCCCAGTCAGAGCCCAGAGCTAAATCTGTGGAAAGATCTGAAGATAGCAGACCACCAACGCTCACCAGCCAATGTGACCGAACTTGAAGTGTTAAACTGTAAAGAAGAGTGGGGGGCAAATACTGAGTGGGCTCAGTCGAGGTGGGCAAAGCTGATAGAGAAGAATCAACAGACTCAAGGCTGTCATTAAAGCAAAAGGGGGACAACAAAATGACATTGGGGGCCGATCCTTTATTAATCTCAGTAGGTCTTGGTTTTGATTTTTTATCATTTTTCTGACCTGTAGCTGTCATGTCTTTCACTAGGATGTTAGAGGTGGCATTGAGTAAGTAAAGCTGAGAAGAAATCCTTTTTGTGTGTGTTCTTATTTAAGGTCCTTAACTCTTTCAGGGCTGATGTCGACTTTTGTCAAAATTCAGGAGTAGAGGACGGTAATCAGCTGTAAACTGCAAAAAAAAAAAAAAAATCACCCTTGCGTTTTAATACGACTTTCTGTGCTAGAAGGAAAGTTACATAGGCTTGTTGATTCCACCTGTATTTCCTATGCGTGCATGAGTAGAGAAGAGCAAACAAGCTCTAAAATGGCACCGACATCTGACGAGAGACCAAAGCGAATGAGCAAAGCAAAATACTCCATGGACGTTTTATGTAATTTCGTTGAATAGGACTCTGACTGGTTGGACTCCGAGTTTGATGCAAGTGATCTGAAGATGGATATCAAAAATGAAGTGAGGTACCAGCATCATCTGATCAGTCCACAGCTGATTGTGGCACTGAACACTTTGGTGTAGCTGATGCGCATACAGAAACGTTTCCCTGGCAGGACCACCACTTATGATGTCAAGAGGTACAAACCAGATTGTGTCACGCTGCAACTACCACCCACCAGCTGTGTGAAGACAACCAGGTAGCTGGCCCACTGCTGACCATCGACGTGCCCCCCATGTAACCACTGCCGCCAGAGATGACGAACATACACTGTGTGCACAATTATTAGGCAAGTGAGTATTTTGACCATATCATCATTTTTAATGCGTATATTCCAACTCCAAGCTGTATTAACTTGAATGCTTATTGGATTTAAGCACGTCAGGTGATGTGTATTTGTGTAATGAGGGAGGGTGTGGCCTAAGGAGATCAACACCCTATATCAAGGTGTGCAGAATTATTAGGCAGCTAGTTTTCCTCGGGCAAAATGGGCCAAAAAAGAGATTTAACTGACTCTGAAAAGTCAAAAATTGTAAAAAGTCTTTCAGAGGGATGCAGCACTTTTGGAATTGCTAAGATATTGGTGTGTGATCACAGAACCATCAAACATTTTGTTGCAAATAGTCAACAGGGTCGCAAGAAACGTGTTGAGAACAAAAGACGCAAATTAGCTGCCAAAGATTTGAGAAGAATCAAACGTGAAGCTACCAGGAACCCATTATCCTCCAGTACTTTCATATTCCAGAGCTGCAACCTACCTGGAGTGCCCAGAAGTACAAGGTGTTCAGTGCTCAAAGACATGGCCAAGGTAAGGAGGGCTGAAACCCAACCACCACTGAACAAGAAACATAAGTTGAAACGTCAAAACTGGGCCAAGAAATATCTGAAGACAGATTTTTTCAAAGGTTTTATGGACCGATGAGATGAGAGTGACTCTTGATGGACCAGATGGATGGACCTGTGGATCAGTAATGGGCACAGAGCTCCACTCCAACGTGGAGGTGGGGTACTGGTATGAGCTGGTATTTTTAAAGATGAGCTAGTTGGACCTTTTGCATTGAAGATGAACTCAAAATCAACTCCCAAACCTACTGCCAGTTTTTCAAGACACTTTCTTCAAACAGTGATACAGGAAAAGACCATGATTTTATGCAGGCCAATGCTCCATCACTTGCATCAAAGTTGTCCACTGCGTGGCCAGCCAGTAAAGGCCTTAAAGATGAAGGAATAATGACATGGCCCCCCTTCCTCATCTGACCTAAACCCTATCGAGAACTTGTGGGCACTTCTTAAACGCTAGATTTACGGGGGAGAAAAACAATCCACCTCTCTGAAGAGTGTCTGGGAGGCTGTAGTCACTGCTCCACAAAAAGCTGATCGTCAACAGATCAAGAAACTGACAGACTCCATGAATGGAAAGGCTTATGACTGTTATTGGAAAGAAGGGGGGCTATATTGGTCATTGATTGATTGATTGATTTTTTTGGAAATGTCAGAGATGTTTATTTGTAAATTTTGAGGTGTTTGTTTATTATTCTCACTATAACAGATGAAAAGAAACAAGTGAGATGGGAACATTTTCATTTTTCCTTTAGTTGCATAATAAATCTGCACACTAATAGTTGCCTAATAATTGTGCGCACATATGTATTCCCCTGATGATGTTCACACTCACATTTCCGTTGTGAAACATTCAGGTTTCAGGTTTATTAACATTTTGGATTGACTGATAGCACTGTGTTTGTTCCATATTAAAATGAATCCTCAAAAATACAACTTGACTAATAATTCTGCACTCCCTGTACGCCAACAGCAGCCACAGCATATAGCAACAGACGTTTTATGTTGACTTATGGGTGGCACCATTGCTTTGTGTGCTTTTCAGAGTTTTTTGGAAGGAATATTCAGCCCTCAAAGAGTTCATGTTCATCTTCCATTCTGTTACTTGATGATAACAGCCGCACTTTCACAGGCTGTAGCATTGAAACAACTGCGTGAAAAGTATTGAAAAATGGCATCACCGCCACACTCCGCCGTACCAATGCGACAGTGGTTGAACGAAACATGCTCGCAACGCTGGATCAGCCTGTGGAATGGCCGGCTCTGGCTCTCCCGATTTGACCCCACTAGACTTTTTCCTGTGGGGTTACCTAAAAGATAAGGTGTACCAACATCACATCCACAATGTGGCTGAGCTACGTGCAGCTAACACAGAGGATACCAGTACAGATGTGCCAAGCCGCCTGTGACAACGTCGCCCTTTGTCTTCAGGCGTGTATCGATCTGGATGGCGCATTGGTGGACCACGTCATGGGGAACAGGAGATGAAAAAACATTTAAGGGTCTTAATGTTCATGTTCCTTTATGTTACTTAATAATAACAATCTTTAGTTTCCTGACAATGACGCCTTCTCAATCAGATACATAAATATGGGCCACCCTGTATATACGGCTGGAAAAAAATGAAAGGGCCACTTTGTAATGAGATTGTAGCATCAGGTCAATGACACTTGTGGGCTGCTGATGTGGTCAGTTAAGTGGCAGAGGGGCTTGTTCATCAGTTTCAGCTGCTTTGGTGCACTAGAGGGGCAACAATGATAGACCCCCAAAACAGGAATGAATGGTTTAATAGGTGGAAGGAGGCCACTGACATTTTTCCCTCCTCATCTGTTTTGTCACTCGTTTTGCGTTTGGCTATGGTCAGTGTCACTACTGGAATCATAAGGTGGGCGATACCTGGACCCTACAGAGCTGGCACAGGTAGTCCAACTTCTCCAGGATGGCAGGCACATCAATACGTGGCATTGCCAGAAGGTTTGCTGTGTCTCCCAGTCTAACAGTCTCAAGGGCATGGAGGCGATTCCAGGAGACAGACAGGCAGTTCCTCTAGGAGAGCTGGACAGGACCCCTCGTAGAAGGTCCTTAACCCATCAGCAGGACCCACCAGTATCAAAGGAGGAACAGGGTGAGCACTGGCAGAGCCTACAAAATGACATCAGGCAGGCAGGCAGGCCACTGGTGTGAATGTCTCTGGGCAAACAATCAGAAGTGGACTTCATGAGGGTGGCCTGAGGCCCTGACATCCACTAGAGGGCACTGTGGAGCATTTACAGTCATATGAAAAAGTTTGTGACCCCCTCAGCCTGCATAATAAAATATTCCACTTTCAACAGTAAATATAACAGTGGCATGTCTTTCATTTCCTAGGAACATCTGAGCACTGCGGTGTTTTCCGAACAAAGATTTTTAGTGACGCAGTATTTAGTTATATGAAATGAAATCAAATGTGAAGAACTGGCTGTGTACAAATGTGGGTCCCCTTGTCATTGTGCTGATTTGAATGCCTGTCACTGCTCAATGCTGATTACTTGGTTGGATGAGCTCGTTAAGCCTTGAACTTCATAGACAGGAGTGTCCAGTCATGAGTGGTCAAAGGTATTTAAGGTGGTCAATTGCAAGTTGTGCTTCCTTCCCTTTGACTCTCCTCTGAAGAGTGACAGACAGCATGGGATCCTCAAAGCAACTCTCAAAAGATCTGAAAACAAAGATTGTTGAGTCTCCTGGTTTAGGGGAAGGCTACAAAAAGCCATCTCAGAGGTTCAAACTGTCAGTTTCAACTGTAAGGAGTGGAATCAGGAAATGGAAGGCCACAGGCACAGTTGCTGTTAAACCAACCCAGCAGGTCTGGCAGGCCAAGAAAAATACAGGAGCGGCACATGAGCAGGATTGTGAGAATGGTGACAGACAACCACAGATCTCCTCCAAAGACCTGCAAGAACATCTCGCTGCTGATGGTGTATCTGTACATCGCTCTACAATTCAGAGCATCTGTATGGCAGGGTGAGGACAAAGAAGCCCTTTCTGCACTCACGTCACAAACAGATTTGCTTGTTGTATCAAATGCTCATTTAGACAAACCAGAGTCATTTTGGAACAAAGTGCTTTGGACTGATGAGACACAAATGGAGTTATTTGGTCAGAACAAAAAGCGCTTTGCATGGTGGAAGAAGAACACCGCAGTCCAAGAAAAACACCTGCTACCTCCTGTCAAATTTGGTGGAGGTCCATCATGCTGTGGGGCTGTGTGGCCAGTTCAGGGACTGGGGCCCTTGCTAAAGTTGAGGGTCAGATGAATTCAACCCAATATCTACATATTCTTCAGGATAATGTTCAAACATCAGTCACAAAGTTAAAGTTACTTAAGCAGGTGTTGGATATTCCAAGAAGACAATGACCCAAAACACAGTTGGAAATCTACAAAGGCATTCATGCAGAGGGAGAAGTCCAATGTTCTGGAATGGCCGTCACAGTCCACTGACTTGAATATCATCGACAATCTAGGGGATGATTTGAAGCAGACTGTCCATCAAGTTGAACTGAACTGGAGAGATGTTGTATGATGAATGGTCAGAAATATGTCCATCAGAGTCCAGACACTCATCACAGGCTATAGGAGGACAGCGTCTGGAGGCTCAAAGGAGCAAAAGGAGGCTCAACTAAGTATTGATGTCATATCTCTGTTGGGTGCCCACATTTATGCACCCGTCTAATTTTGTTATGATGCATATTGAATATTTTCTGTTAATCCAATAAACTTCATGTCACTGCTGAAATCCGACTGTGTCCAAAAGGCATGTCAGACATTAAAAGGAAGTTCAGCCAATGAGAAACAAAAATCCAAAGAATTAAGGGGGCTTCTTAAACTTTTCATATGACTGTAAATATGGACCACCCTGTATATACTGCTCGAAAAAATGAAAGGACCACTTTGTAATGAGAGTGTAGCATCAGGTCAATGACACTTCTGGGCTGTTGATGTGGTCAGTGAAGTAGCAGAGGGGCTTGTTCATCAGTTTCAGCGAATTTGGTGCACTAGAGGGGGGCCGACGATGAGACGACCCCCAGAACAGGAATGAATGGTTTAACAGGTGGAAGGAGGCCACTGACATTTTCCCCTCCTCATCTGTTTTGCATTTGGCTATGGTCAGAGTCACTACTGGTACCATGAGGCCATACCTGGACTCTACAGAGCTGGCACAGGTAGTCCAACTTCTCCAGGATGGCAGGCACATCAATACGTGGCATTGCCAGAAGGTTTGCTGTGTCTCCCAGTCTTACAGACATGGAGGAGATTCCAGGAGACAGACAGGTAGTTACTCTAGGACGGCTGGACAGGGCCCCTCGTAGAAGGTCCTTAACCCACCAGTATCTGCTCCTTTGGGTAACGAGGAACATGATGAGCACTGGCAGAGCCTACAAAATGACCTCCAGCAGGCAGGCAGGCCACTGGTGTGAATGTCGCTGACCAAACAATCACAAACAGACTTCATCAGGGTGGCCTGACGTCCTCTAGTGGGCACCGTGGAGCACTTATTCCAGCGGACACCTGTGTGACCCTGAGTAGGTCACCTCACCTGCCTGTGCGCCAGTTGCATAGCCAAAGAAATGTCACCAATCGAATGTCAGATGTTGGAAGTCACCCTGGATAAAGATGTCAGCCAATAATAAGTAACTAAATAAGCAAACACAAATTCAAGGGTACACTCAATCCCCTTTGGCTCATCCCTGCCCTCTTCCTCCCATTACTCAGCTAATCACGAGTTTTCTTGACGTTTCCTCCACTGGCGACGCATCAAATGACTCCCAAGCCGAAGCGTGAATCAACATCGCATTGGGACGAATGGTTTTCTTTATTAAACTCGTAACAACATAAATTAACGATATCCTGAAGTGCAGTCAATAGAGAGTTGATGTACCAGGTGTGTGCTAACAAACAATAAAAATATATACTGTATATATATATATATAAATCTATTTATATTTATATAATCTCATCGTGGTTTCCTTAAATAAATGTCTTCCCGAAAGCCGCCCATTTGGGATGCTCCGTGGCACTTGAAGAGCTCAAAGGTCGGGATCACTTCAAGTATTTTCACACCGTGCCGTACTCCTTTTGCCACTTTTCTTAATTACATTTTTCTTACAATAATAATATTTAAATACACCCAGACAAAAAAAAAAAGAGAAACAGCACAACAACAGGCTGGCACCAAGTAGCCCCAGTCTTCAAGTATTTGTCCCGTGGTGAGGGTCTCCACTTCTGGCCTTTGTGCCACGCGCCTCCACCACACCGTCTGAGCCAAAAAGCCTTTTACCCGTATCAGAAATGGCGTCCGCGTAATCATTTCGGAGCACGTGACTGGCACATGGGGGACGTAAAAATGGAGAGAGGGCTGGGGAGGATGCCCGTTCCTCACCAACGTGGGTGGGCATTCCCGGCCCTCCGCTCCTCGAGTTCCACAGCACCTGCACGCCGTGGCTTATTCACGGGGGGGCGTCCCGATCCTCCTTACCGATTTCACCCTGAAACACTGGGCGGTCACAGATGTGGGAGTTTTTCAGTCACCGCTGGGGACGTCCAGTTTCCCCCAAAGCTTAGTGGGTCCCGAATGACCCACAGATAATTCCACGT